>NC_142490.1:23766387-23949720 GCF_965113065.1 Corylus avellana | reverse complement strand
TTTGGATCTAGTTTTGATGAATGCCTCAACCATCTAAAGAGTGTTCTCAATAGATGTAAAGAATGCAACCTAGTGCTCAATTGAGAAAACTGCCACTTCATGGTTCAACAAGGCATTGTATTGGGTCATGCTATTTCAAGCAAGGGCATTGAGGTAGATAAAGCTAAGATTGACATCATCTCCAAACTTCCCCACCTTTGACAATAAAGGGAGTGAGGAGTTTTCTTGGACATGCCGGGTTCTATAGGAGGTTCATCAAGGATTTCTCCAAGATCTCTATACCTCTCTGTGCATTGCTAGGGAAGGAAGCCAAGTTTGAATGGACTGAAGAATGCATGACTGCCTTCAACACACTGAAAAAGTTGCTCACATCTGCACCAATAATGATGGCACCAGATTGGAGTCTGCCATTTGAGCTCATGTGTGATGCCAGTGACTTTGTCTTGGGAGCTATCTTGGGTCAAAGAATCAATAAGGTACCTCATGCCATTTATTATGCTTCTAGAACATTGAATGATGCTCAGCTAAATTATTCTACCACTGAGAAAGAATTATTAGCTATCATATTTGCTTTGGAGAAGTTTAGATCATACCTAATTGGTTCAAAAGTTATTGTATTCACTGATCATGCTGCTTTGAGATATTTGTTTGCCAAGAAAGATGCAAAACCTAGATTGATCAGATGGGTATTATTACTGCAAGAGTTTGACCTTGAGATTAGAGACAAAAAGGGCTATGAGAATGTGGTGGCAAATCACCTATCCAGACTACTCCATGAGGAAGAAGGGGATGAGCTTCCATTGAATGAAAATTTTCCAGATGAGCAGTTGTTTGCAGTTGATATCCAACTCCTATGGTATACGGATATTGTGAATTATATAACTACCAAGGTGTTTCCTCCAGGTATGTCTAGTCAAGAAAGGAAGAGGTTAATGTCATGGTTAGTTTGGTTTTGTAGCCTTTTTGACTCGAGTTAGTAAGTCCTAAGGGTGTCTCTACACCTAATGCCCTAAAACCATCTGGTTTGGGAGTCATTGACTTAACACTCGTTACATGGGTCAATTAGAAAGCTTAAGGGAACCAAACATTGCACAACCTGACGAAAAATAAAAAATAAAAACGAGAGACAGAAGAAGAAAAAGAAAAATATGTC
The DNA here is from genome assembly GCF_965113065.1 of Corylus avellana. Lineage (NCBI taxonomy): Eukaryota > Viridiplantae > Streptophyta > Magnoliopsida > Fagales > Betulaceae > Corylus > Corylus avellana. The sequence goes on along the minus strand of NC_142490.1, from coordinate 23,948,567 downwards.
ATTGTTGTTCATTCTAATAGGGATTTCAGTGAACTTTGAGATATGGAGACATTGCACATTGAAAATACTTGGAAGCTTTATATTTATGTGCTAGTTCACCTTACACTATGTCGAACTTGTGATGCCTTAGCCTGTCTTTTGAAAGTAATTAGACTTTAAAATTCCAATTCATTGTGAAGATGGAGTTTAGATTTTTAAGCTTGCTAATGAATGAGAATCATGGTTTTGAGTGATACTTGAATTTTTGAATAACATGATTTTTGCATAATGTTTGTGCGTAACATTCCTGGAAAACCCTCATGAGACTTCACTCGTCCTCTAGGGAATTCCTAGGGGTTTAAAAGGCTTGTTGCATATGTTAAATGTAATCGTACATTCCACGAAAGATGGATTTATCTTTTTGTTTTCTGTTTTTCCATTTTGTTTTTAGTTTCGTATTGCTAAGGGACTAGCAATATGTAAGTTTGGAGGTGTGTTCAGTGCCAAAATATTCATATTTTAGCCCTTCAACTTATATGTGTTAATTCCTTAGTATTGTTAGTTTATGCTATTTTACTTCATTTTTGTATTTTCTTTGTTTTATAGGTTTTTAAAAGAAAAGAAAGGATTTTCAGAAAAGTTCCAAGCTTAAAGGGCAAATTGGGAAGACCTAGAAGATATGGTTAAGCTTAGCCAATCATGGTTAAGTTTAATCAAATAAAGGAAATGATTAAATCGGAATTTCTCAAATTAGAGTCAAAATCAGATTAGATTCAAAATTGGATTCTGCACACGTCTTGCTATTTTGACCATAACTTTCAGGTCAAATATTAGATTGAGATGATTCAAGTGGCATTGTAAAGCTAACTCAAAATTATACAAATCATTGTGAAATATCATTTTCCTAATTCGGAGCACCCCTATGCCAAAATCACCCCGCCAAATAGGAACGCAATTCTGGACGAATCCTATTCTTATTTGGACTTAGGTTTTCTTTATCCTAATTGGACTAGGACTTAAATCTTCGAATTTCCTAGGATTACTAGGGCTTCTAGGACTCTCCTAAGCCCTATAAATAGACCTATAAGCCTTACAATTCAAGACACAATTTGAAGGAGACAACTTTGGGGAGAGGAATTGGAGGCTACTTCTAGGAGCGGTTTTCGGTTCTTTTTTTCCCTTTTCCTTTTCTTTTATTTTAATTATGTATAACTAACTCTTAAGGAGGGCTAGATTGAAGCCCTAATTATGTTTATTTAATATTTCAATATTGGTGCCTTTGTGATAATCATATTGTGTTGCTTAACTTGATTAATTCCTGTTTTCTTGAATTCCCCATATGTATGTGATTGGCCATTATATGCATGTAGTATGGATTATTTAATTAAATCAATTTGGATGATCGAGTCATAGGTTTAATAAGAGTAACAAAAGAAATCCACACCAAGTTCTTGGGTTAATCAACATGGGGAACCGGGAGTAAACACCCATGCCCTAGGCCTCATGTGTTTGTCGATTTTCACAGAATTATGCTTTCTTAAAGAACAACTTAATAGACACTCATGCTAAATCCTTTAAGAAAGAAAAGAATTAGAGTAGACACCCATGCCTAATTCGTTGCTTAGGAAAATCAATAGCTTAAGGAGTAGACGCCCATGCCCTTAGGTTGACAAACATTAAATATACATAATATGATCAAAACATTAGCATATTGATGTATTATCTAAATATAATTAGTGGTGGATATCAAAGCCTTACCTTTTTAATATCATCAAATCAAAATTCAATCTTTGTTTTGTTTTACTTGTGGAAATTATTTTAAGCAAAATTTAAGCAATCCTTGTGGGAATGACTCCGTACTTGCACCATATACTACTATGTTGACCTCGTGCACTTGTGGGTAAAACATACAATTATTTGCCTATTAATTTAAGTAGATATTTGTAACAACACAATTCTCAAAAATGGCAAGGTCATAGGAACTGAAGAGATAGCATAAGCACCTTCAGGTGGAGCCTCAACATCCAAGCTAAGTGACACGGAGAAGGTGAATGCACCACCCTTCCCTCAGAGGATAGTTAAGCCAAATAAAGAAAAGAAACTCCTTGATATTTCTGAGATTCTGAGAAAAGTAGAAATTAATATTCCTTTATTAGATGCAATTAAACAAATTCCTTCATATGATAACTTTTTAAAGGATTTTTGCACTCATAAAAGGAAATTTCAAGAGTATGAAACAGTGGCTTTAACAGAAGAGGTAAGTGCAGTGTTGTTCAGAAAATTACCACCAAAGCTTAAAGATCCCAAATAGTTTTACTATTCCTTGCAGGACTGATAACCATCCTTTTGAGCATGCATTGCTGGATCTAGGAGCAGGTGTAAATTTGCTGCCATACAATGTGTATGAGATACTGAGTTTGGGGGAGCTTCAACCAACTTCAATCACCTTACAATTGGCAGGCAGAAGCATCAAAAGACCAAGAGGTATACTTGAGGATGTCTTGGTAAAGGTAGGTGAATTTATTTTACCTTCTGATTTCATTGTTTTGGATATGGAAGAATCCCCTATGCCATCGCCTTTACCTATTATCTTAGGAAGACCCTTTATGAGAACTGATGATACTAAAATATGTGTGAAAAAGGGTATTGTGAGTATGAAGGTAAATGGTAAGATGATAGAATTCAAAATATTTGATGCATTGAAATTACCTCAAGATGATTTAGAATGCTTTAATGTCTGTATGATCCAAGGTGTTGTTGAGAAAGTTTTCCAGGTCCAACATAATGATCCATTGAAGGCCACCCTCACTCAAAATTTCACAAGGCAGGACAGTGTGCCAGATTATAAAGATGTTACTGAGGACATAATTGAAGTCGAGCACCTCCTAGAGACCTTTCCACCACATCCAAGCGCTAAGAGGAAGCTGCAGCTGCATAAACTTGAGGAGTTGAGGCATGAAACAAATGAGGATACCAATCTCTACAAGGAAAGACCCAAGGCTTATCATGATAAGAAGCGTGTCAAGAAAGAGTTTCATGTGGGACAAAAAGTGTTGACCTATAATTCGAAATTAAGACCTGTCCCTGGTAAGCTTAAGAACATATGGTTTGGCCCTTGTGTTTTCCCTCATGGAGCTTTGGAGGTTCATAGCCCATAGAACAATCAGACATTCAAGGTGAATAGACACATAGTAAAGCCATACCTTGAATTGAAATTGGTACCAAGAGATGAAGATTTGGCACACCCGTCTGTCCACTATGCAGCACCACCAAGAGCACTTGAGCCACATTCGATGGAATTCAATTGTATCTCCACAAAATAGAAGCACCGAAGCTACTATTAAAAGCGTTTGAGCAGTCTAGGAGCTCAAGCGCGTATGTTCAGATTAGTGGTACTAAGGCCACTGAGTGCGGTAAAAGTTTCTTTACTTTTTAACTTCTGTTTTCTTTTACATTATGTCATTTTTTTTCTTTTTAGTTTTTCGTTATTATTCGTAGTAATTTTAGTGTTTTTATTTATATTTTGTTGTCTGTTTTTCTTTACTTAGATACAATGTTGTTCAATTTTTCAATAAAAAAAAAAAAAAAGTGTTTTGTCTATCTATTTTTGCGAATGAGCGCACCTTGTGTGCACTCAAGCGCATCACCACCATACATGCACACCTCTGCGCTAGTGCGATTGAGCGCACTTACAGTGCGATCGAGCGCACCCGAGCAAAGGGTCACGTGACCTATTTTTAGGTCACTTTCCCCTTTCAATTTTTTTCTAAAGCCCCAATTCCCTCTCTTCACTCACGCACACTGCCACACCAATGCTGCACGCCACCCAGCATAATTCACCACCCATTTTTACACCGCCTTTCACCACCACACACCACCCTGCACTCACATAGTCACACCACCGTCCCTCCATCTCTGTTTTCCCCCTTTCTCGTCCAAACCCATTTTCTTTCGATTTCCCCCATCCTCTCTCCACTTTTCTTTGTTTTGGCAAGCACAGCCCGTAGTTACGGTTTGTGCTTGCCTTCTGTGTTGGTTTGCTCATATTTTGCAAGGTGTTGAAGCCATTTTGAAGTGGCACAATGCCTGATAAAAATCCTGAACTAAGCTGCACAATGCCTAAAGCTCGAGCTTCGTCTACTCGGGTCTCTGAAACTCAAGCCACCTCCTCCCAACCCACTTTTGACAAGAGGAAGTTTCTCTTCGAGACGACATTTGCAATTCAAGAAGACTTCCAACACTTTGAAGCTACTAGCTGGGCGGTTGAAGAATTCAAACACCGTGGGTTGAAGAGAATGTTCAAGCCTGTCACCTCCACTGCCTACAAGAAATTGATCACACAGTTCTATGACCACCTCTCTTACGACTGCATCAAGCCGGGTGTCATGTCCTCAACAGTTCAAGGCAAGGATATTGAGGTGACTTCAGCCGACATTGCCACTGCTCTCAAGTGCAATGATGAGCACCCTCCAGAAGAAGCACTGTTTGAGGCACAACCTCCCAGGTTCTACGTTGCAGAAATCATTGCAAATATGTGTGAGGGGCAATTTGCAGACAAACATAAAAATGCTGGCAGCAGGGCTAAGATGCCTCCACGACTCTGGCTTGTGGACTCTATTCTGCATCGCAATGCATTCCCCTTGGGACACAAAACACAAAGGCAAGATCTGTTCCTCGAAACACTTTACGCCTTTCATAAAGGTTTTTGATGTTCCATTCTTGCGATCATCTGGAGCCAGATTTACAAGTTCTAGAATGGGGTGCATTTAGGGGGAGCTGAGAATACTAACTCATGGGGGTTACCCTTTCCATTTTACTCACTCACATACTTCGGAAAAAGGGCATAAAGGGCACCTCCGAAGATGAACCAGTCACAAAGACCCTGTGGTTTGGTATAATACAATGGAATCAAAGTTGTTCACACATGCCAAGGGTACCTCAAGCACCAGCAACTGAGGCGGAAGAGTTTGAGGAAGAGCCTATAGAAGTAGATGAACTTGCAGCTGTGCAAGAAGCGAAAGAGGAGGAGGAGACTATCACTATGGGTGCTGCACAATATCGTTCCATCAGTGAAAAGATGGCAGCACTCTGGTTTGAGCTGGTAGATTAAAGACGGGAGGCCTGAGAGGAGAAGGTCTGGGCAAATCAGAGATTAGCCAAACAAGAAGAACTACTGCAAAAATAAGAAAAGCTACTACAGACACAAGGAGAACTACTGCGATCCGTTCTCGACCGTTTGCCACCACCTTCAGGGGCATCTTCTTTGGGACAGCAGTGAAAGGAGGACCAAAGTCTGGATGAAGACGTTAAACTTAGCGCTCATGGGAGGCACCCCACAGTCTATCCTGTTATTTTTTTCGATTGGTTTTTCAATTTATTTTTATGTTTATCTTTAGTTTCTTGTTGTTTCCTTTTTATTTGTTGAGTGTTTTGCGTTTCAAGAACAATTGTGCTTACGTTCAAGTTTGGGGGTGTGCTACGAGCCATGCTATTCTAGCTAGTTTCATCCATCTCCCGGGTAAGATCTTTCCATGTTTTACACACATTGGGGACAATGTGTAATTTAAGTTTTGGGGTATGGGAGACACATTTACACACACTTGGTCCTAATTTTTGAAATATATATATATATATATATATATATATATATATATATATATATATATATATATATATATATATATATATATATGCATGTCCATGTTTGTCTTAAAATTTTGGTTGATCTAAAAGAATTGTGATTTGATTTCATTGGTGAGCTTACAATTTTGAACACATGATCAGATGATAGAGTTTTTCAGTTTGGTTACTTGCTTTAGGCAGTTGAGAATTCACATGTTTGATCTGATCTTACACGAGCACATTAGCATATAATTTGTGAGGTATGACATAAAAGTCTGATGTGTATGTTTCTATGTTTTGGGTAAAACTGGATGACTTGTTAGATGGATACTTTGGCATAAATTATAAAAAAATAAAAATTGATCATTGATAAGCTTTTCACTAAGTAACTGGACCTCTTGTCTCATTAAGCATTGAGTGTTCACGTTAAAAGGTGAAGAATTTTGATGTGGTTAATGTCATGGTTAGTTTGGTTTCATAGCCTTTTTGACTCGAGTTAGTAAGTCCTTAAGGGTGTCTTTACACCTAATACCCTAAAACCACCTGGTTTGGGAGTCATTGACTTAACACTCATTACATGGGTCAACTAGAAAGCTTAAGGGTACCAAACATTGCACAACCTGACCAAAAAAGAAAAGAAAAAGAAAGTTATGCCATAGTTAATCATTCTGATACGAATTTCAGTCATCTTTGAAATATTGAGACATTGCACCTTGGAATTACTTGGAAGCTTCATATTTTTGTGCTAGTTCACTTTACACTGTTTCAAATTTGTGATGCCTTAGCCTGCCTTTTGTAAGTAATTAGACTTTAAAATTCCAATTCATTGTGAAAATGGAGTTTGACATTTTAAACTTGCCAATGAATGAAAATCATGGTTTTGGGTGACACTTGAATTTTGGATAACATGACCTGTGCATAATGTTTGAGGGTAACGTTCCTGGAAAACCCTCATGAAACTTCACTCATCCTCTAGGGAATGCCTAGAGGTTTAAAAGGCTTGTTGCATATGATAAATGCAATCATACATCTCACGAAAGATGGATTTAGCTTTTTGTTTTCTATTTTGTTTTTAGTTTCGTATTGCTAAGGGACTAGCAATCTGTAAGTTTGGGCATGTGTTAAGTGCCAAAATATTCATATTTTAGCTCTTAACTTATATTTGTTAATTCTTTAGTTTTTATAGTTTGTGCTATTATGTGTTTTCTGTGTTTTTGTAGGCTTTTGGAAGAAAATGAAGCATTTCTGGAAGTATCGGGCTTAAAGAGCAAATTTAGGAAAGCTAGAGGCTCTGATAGTGCGATCGATCGCAGTGAACCTGCGCTCGAGCACACTACTAGAGGATGTCCAGACAAGTGCAGGCTTACGCTCGTAAGCACAAGAAGAAGGCGCGATTGTAGACCTGCGATCGAGCGCCCATGGGCGGCGATCAAGCATGCCAGTGAGTGAAGAGCAAGGCAACAGCTGCCCTATTCCGGAAAGTGCCTCTTTTCACCCCAACTAGGGTGTTCAAAACCCTAGGCAAACTAGGACGAAGAACCTACGATTTTTAAGGTTTCTAGAGTGTTCCTAAGGCCTATAAATAGACCTTTAAGCCTATAGAATAGATACACAATTTCAAGGAGAAGAATTAGAGGCTCTTCAAGCTCAAGTTTTTGGGTTTCTTCTTTTCCTTTCTAATTTATTTTATGAAGATGTTTAACATCAAACTCATGTGTAACTAAACTCTTTAGTAGGGCTAAATTGAAGCCCTAATTATGTTTATTTAATATTTCAAAATTGGCGCATTTATGATAATGCTTTGTTGTGCAAATATCTACCTAAATTAATAGGCAAATAATTGTACGTTTTACTCGCAAGTGCACAAGATCAAACAATAGTATAGTGCAACAAGTACGAGATCGATCTCACGAGAATTGTTGCTTTTGTTTTAAAAATATCAAATTGTCACTAAATTGATATTGTGAAAAAGAAATAAAAAGATATAAAGATAAATGAAAAGTAAAGGCAGGGCTTTGATATCCACCACTAATCATACTTAGATAATATAACAATATGCCAATGATCCAATCATATTATGAATACTTAATGTTTGCCAACCTGAGGGTATGGGTGTCAACTCCTTAAGCTATTGATTTTCCTAAGCAACGAATTAGACATGGGTGTCTACTCTAATTCTTTTCTTTCTTAAAGGATTTAGCATGGGTGTCTACTAAGTTGTTCTTTAAGAAAGCATAAATTTGTGAAAATTGACAAACACATGAGGCGTAGGGCATGGGTGTCTACTCTTGGTTCCCCATGTTGATTAACCTAAGAACCCGGTGTGGATTTCTTTTGTTACTCTTATTAAACCCAGGAATCGATCATGGAAATTGATTTAATTAACTAGTCCATACCACATGCATATAATGCCCAATCACATACATATGAGGAATTCAAGAAAACAATAATTAATCAAGTTAAGCAACACAATATGATTATCACAAAGGCACCAATATTGAAATATTAAATAAACATAATTAGGGCTTCAATCTAATCCTCCTTAAGAGTTAGTTATACATAATTAAAATAAAAGAAAAGGGAAAGGGAAAGAAAGAACCAAAAACCGCTCCTAGAAGTACCCTCCAATTCCTCTCCCCAAAGTTGTGTCTATTCCAAGATCCCTATTCTAAAGGTTTAGAGGTCTTATTCATAGGCTTAGGAATACTCTAGAAAACCTAGAAACCCAAGTAAAATCGTAGGGTTTAGTCCTAGTGCAACTAGGACTAGAAAAACCCTAATACGAAAAAAAAAAAAAAAAAAAAAAAAAAAAAAAAAAGAAGAAGAAGAAGAAGAAGAAGGGAGTCTGGCTGCAACTTCTGGAATTCTCCAGTGCATAGGTGCGCTCGATCGCAGCCCGTGTGCGCTCGATCGTACCTCTACGATCGATCGTATGTCTTCTGCACTCTATCGCAATGCAATCGAGTCTTCTCTTGTGCACACAAGCGTACGCCTTGCACTCGCTCATCTAAACTTCTCTGGAAGTGCGCTCGACCGCAAGGGACCTACGATCGATCGCACTACCAGAATGCTTTTACGTGCTTCAAGTCTTCTTGCTTTTTCCCAATTTTATCCTTTAAGTTCGATACTTCTAGAAATGCTTTCTTTTCTTCCAAAAACCTATAAAACAAAGAAAATATAAAAAGAAAGTAAAATTGCACAAACTAACAACACTAAAGAATTAACACATATAAGTTTAAAGGCTAAAATATGAATATTTTGGTACTTAACATGCTTAACATCATTAATTCCGGTTTTATTGATTTCCTCATATGTGTGTGCCTGATCAACATATGCATGTGGTATAGATTAGTTATTTAAGTCAATTTGGATGATCGAGTCATGGGCTTAATAAAGTGACAAAAGAATTCCTCACGGGTTCTTGGGTTAATCAACATGGAAAACCGGGAGTATACACCCATGCCCTAGGTTTCGTGTGTTTGTCGATTTTCATAAATTTATACTTTCTGAAAGAATAGCTTAGTATATGCCCATGCTAAATCCTTTAAGAAAGAAAAGAGTTAGAGTATACACCCATGCCTAATTCGTTGCTTAGGAAAATCTATAGCTTAAGGAGTATACACCCATGCCCTTAGGTTGGCAAACATTAAGTGTTCATAATATGATTAAAGCATTGGCATATTATTATATTATTTGAGCATGATTAGTGGTGGATATCAAAGCCCTACCTTTATCTTTATTAGCTCAAAAAATCAATCTTTGTTTTATCTTAATTATGGAATTTATTTTAAGCATAATTTACGGCAATCCATGTGGAAATGATCTCGTACTTGCACCCTATACTACTATATTGATCTTGCGCATTTGCGAGTTAAACGTACTAAATATTATCTATTAATTTATGTAGTATTTGGCACAACATCGAGCGCACTCGTCCAGACCCTCACGTGACCTACTTTTTGGTCACGTCTCCCCCTTTTCCCTCACTTTTTCCTTGCGCCGTGCACTCACCCAGCCTCCCTTCTACACGCACAACGCCACCTAGTACCTCCCCGGCACCTCTGCACCACCACACACCACCGACCCTCCTCCACCTCCACCGCACCCCAACACTTCTCCTTTCAACTTTTATCCCCTCATTTTTCTCCCCTCACCCATCTTCCCGTTTTCCCCAAATTTTGTGTTTGAAAGTCAATCTGTGGGTACCTCTCTACGTACGGATTGTCTCTATGTTGGACTTTGTTGGTTTTGCAGGGGGTTGGGTTGTTTTCTACGATGGTTTTTCACCTCCTATTCTTGAAGCTACACGCCAGGTGTTCGACAAATTGCCTAAACCACCTTTCAACATTCCTAAAACTCGAGCTTCATTGTCTCTGTCCTCCAGAGCCCGAGACACGTCCTCCTCGACCACTAGGCAGCAGAGGGAGCTCATTCTAGATACCATATTTGCGGTAAAGCCGACTTCACATCTCTTAAAGCCCCCTAGTGGGTGGTCAAGGAATTCCAGTGCCGTGGCATAACGGGATTTTTCCAACCGGTCAGCCCGACTGTCTACGAGCGCCTGGTCTAGCGATTCTACCAAAATCTCACTTACGACTGCACTCAGCTGGACATCCTCTCCTCATCCATGAATGGTTTTGAAGTTGAGGTGACCATTGCGAACATCGCTGCTGCCCTCCAATGCGCCCATGAGTGCCCATCGACTATAGTGGATCATCTTGGCACTCCTTGGTACATGAATTTTCCCTTTGGGCTCACTACTCAACAGATCGTGGATGATATGTGCGAAGGCCATTACACCGACGATTACCGCAACTACACCAGCAAGGCCTAGATGCCTACACGACTCTGGCTAGTGGACTTCATCTTGCAGCGTAATGCGTGTCCCTTGGTACACAAAATCTAGTGACGGGGACCATTTTTAGCCACACTCTATCCCTTTTGTAAAGGCTATTGGTGCTCCATTCCTAAGCTCATCTTGGGTCAGCTATACAAGTTTTAGGACGAGGCGATTGCACAAGGCACTGTGGGTACCGACACATGGGGACTCCCCGTCCCATTTATCATCACCCATATACTTCAAACATGGGGCATTGAGGACGTGCCCAAGGATGGACCTATCATTGACCACCCTCAGTTCGGACTAATCTAGCGAAACCAAAGCTATTCCCACATGCCACGGAGACGTCAGGTATGAGCAGTAGCTGCAGAGAGGGACAAAGGTGATGCAGTGCCTATGGACATGGACAGGCCCAAAACTGAGGATGGGGAGGAGAAGACCATCACCATGGGCATCTCCGAATATGAGGCCATCCGCAATGACTTGTCGGACCTCCGGGTTGAGTTAGCTGATTAGAGAAGGGAGGCCTAGGAGGACAAGCTCCTGGCAGAAGAATGATTTAAGGCACAACAAGAACTGTGGCAGTCCATTCTATCCCGATTGCCACGTGCTTCAGGGGCATCTTCTTCTGCACTGCAGTGACTATTCAAGTACTCCTATCCCCTGCATTGTTTTATTTTCTCTATCCACACACTGAGGACACTATGCGATTCAAGTTTGGGGGTCTGTGTACACATGTTATTCTTGAGCATGCACTTGATTTTAAATTCTGGTTTGCATTTTGTTGGTGAGCTTAACATGATGAACACATGATCACTTGACTAGGGAATTAGAGGTTTTGTTACTTTCTTTGGCAACATGAGATATTACCTGTTTCAATTTGATTCTCACAAGCACATTAACACGTAGTTTGTGGGGTATGAAATTTGAAATCAATTATGTATGTTGTCAATATCTTGGATGCAGTTGGGTAACTTGTTGGAGGAATGTTAAGTGCCAAAATATCTATATTTTAACCCTTAAACTTATGTGTGTTAATTCCTTAATATTGTTCATTTGTGTTATTTTAGTTCCTTTCTGTGTTTTACATGCTTTTGTAGGCTTTTGGAAGAAAATAAAGTAAATCTGGAAGATTTGGGCTCAAAGAGAGAAATTAGGAAAAGTTGGAGCCATTGACAGTGCGATCGATCGCAGGTGCCCTACGATCAAGCGCACTACTAAAGAAGACAAGCAGTGAACCAGCCATGTGCGATCGAGCGCACAATAGAAGAGGCTCGATTGCAGACGTGCGATCGAGCACACACGGGTTGCGATCGATCGCACCTGTGCGCAGGTGACACATCAAAAGTGCATCCAGACTGATATACTTTCCATATTAGGGTTTTCCAACTCCCACTTGTAATAGGAGTAAAACACTACGAATTTCCTAGGTTTACTTGTGTAACAAGGACTTCTAAAGCCTATAAATATACCTCATAGCCTCTAGGAATAGGTGTGGAGAAAAAAGGCACAAGCTCTGGAAAGGAACTGAAGGCTAGATCAAAAGGAGTTTGGGTTTTCTTCTCTTCCACCTTTTATCTTTATTATGTAGTTTATATTTTTAATTAGGGCTAGATTGAAGCCCTAATTATGTCTATTTATGATTGCAATATTGGCGCCTTTGCTACAATTATATTTTGGTGTATTCAAGTTGATTAATACATGTTATCTTGTATTCCTCGTATGTGTTTGTCTGGCCAACATATGCATGTGGTATGGACTAGTTAGTTAAATCAATTTGGATGACCGAGTCCTGGGTTTAATAAAGTAACAAAAGATATCCACACCGGATTCTTGGGTTAATCAACATGGGGAACCGGGAGTAGACACCCATGCCCTAGGCCTCGTGTGTTTGTCGATTTCCACAGATTTATGCTTTCTTAAAAAACAACGTAGTAGACACCCATACTAAATCCTTTAAGAAAGAAAAGAATTAGAGTAGACACCCACGCCTAATTCGATGCTTAGAGAAATCAATAGCTTAAGGAGTAGATACCCATGCCCTTAGGTTGGCAAACATTAGGCATATCGGTATAATTGGCGCATTGGCATATTGTTATCTTAATTAGTCTGATTAGTGGTGGATATCAAAACCCTAATTCTTTTTAGTTTTAGTTTATCTATTATTTTAATTCAATAGTGACAATTGAATTTTATTTGTTTAATTAAATAGGAAATTACTTCTAAACATAATTTACCAATCCTCGTGGGAATAATCTCGTATTTGCCTGCTATACTATCGTTTGATCTTGTGCACTTGCAAGTAAAACATACCAAGTATTTACCTATTAATTTAGGTGGGTATTTGGCACAACAAGGAATAACCTTGGCATAATAATAATAATAATAATAATAATAATATTGATCACTTTAAAGCTTTTCACTGAGTAATCGGACCCTTGCCTCATTAAGCAGTGAGTGTTCGAGTCAAAACATGGGGAATTTGGGTTGATTGATAGCATGGCTAATTTAGCTTTGTACCCTTTTTGACTCGAGTTAGTAAGCTCTTATGGGTGTCTTAACACCTAATGCCCTAAAGCCATCTAGTTTGGGAGTCATTGGCTTAACGCTCGATACATGGGTCGATTAAAAAGCTTAAAGGAGCTAAGCACTGCACAGCCTGCATAAAATAAAAATAAAATAAATTGCCTTGGTTATTTCATCTGATGGGAAGTCCAATGAATTTTGAGTATTGAAACATTCATGATTGAGATTAGTTTTTTAAGCCTCATGACCATGTGTGAAGTTCACTTTACACTAGTTGAACCTTGTCATATCTCATAGTGTCATGTGTAGTAATTTGACTCTAAATTTCTGGGAATTGTGAAGATGGAGTTTGTTTTGTTAAGCTTGCTAATGAATGAGAACCATGATTTTTATTATGCTACATTCTTGGGGATAACATGGTACTAATAATGTTTGTGAGTATCATTCCTGTTAAACCCTTACGAGACTTCACTCATCCTCTAGGGATTCCTAGGGGTTTGAAAGGCTTGTTCCATACGCTAAATGCAATCGTATATCCCACGAAAGAAGGATTTATCTTCTTCTTTTTTGTTAGTTTTGTTTCCATTTTGTATTGCTAAGGACTAGCAATATGTAAGTTTGGGAGTGTGATAAGTGCCGAATGTTGCACATTCAAGCTCCATAAACTCGCATATGTTACTTCCTTAGTGTTGTTATTTGTTTGATTTTGTTTTGTGCTTCAGTGTTTTAAATGAAAGGTGCAAGAACTCCATTGAAAATTGGGCAAAAAGCACATTTTGGGAGCATCTTGAAGGCCTAGGATTGAGCACACCAGCAGAAGGGCTCAAGCGCACCTGCGCACGAGCACCCCACCAACTAAGGTCTAGCACACATGCGCTCGAGCGCATTCCCCTTGGGCTCAAGCACACTCGGCTTTCCAGAACACGGCAGAAGTCATTTTCCAACTTGGATTGGGTTTTCAGTCTCCCACTTGAACTAGGAGACTGACCTATGATTTTTCTAGAGTTTATAGGGCTTCTAGGGTTCTCCTAATCCCTATAAATAGGCCTCTAAACATTGAAAAAATTACACTGCTACCTAGAGCAAAAATTCAGTAAATACTTCTTGATGGCTTGAAGAGTTGAAGGGAAGTACGTCATGGCAGGAGGCCATCGTAGTAGAGTCATGAGCGGCTAAACCACTCGTGGGGTATTGATATAACCCTATCCAAGCACAATAGTTTGATTGTATCTTAATTTAGAAAATTTTTGTTTATGCATGTTGGTTGTATAATTATGATGATTGCTACAATTTGATGTTGTTCTTAATGTTTAAATGCAATTATTCTAAATTCAAAATCAATATTGGTGAATTTCTTAACTTGTCTTAGAAAGCTTTTTATCTGTATTGAGCTCAAATCATTCTTGTTTTATATGATTATGGAGATGATGATTATACAACGAGTTTAATTGACATATGATCAAGAGGATTAGATAGGCCATACCTAGGGAAGACAGATCGTACTACATTTTAGTTTAGTGTAATTTAGGTAGACGGTCCGTACCAACCAAAAATGGGTTATACTATTCTCTTGATTATATGTACCCTATTAAGGAATTAGATAGTCCATAATTAGGAAAGACGGATTGTACCGCATCTTAGTGGTTAGGTGGACAGTCCATGCCAACCGAAGATGGATTATACTTATTCCTTAATATGGTAATTTCTTGTTTATTTTTATCATGCATAAAATGAATTTCTCTAATTAAATATGATTAACCATTAATGTGCGGATAACGGTGAAGTCAATACCCTATATTCTCTCTCTCTTATATTGCAATTCTCTTTTGCGTTTATTTTATGCACTTTAGTCAACAACAAAATGACAAATCTTTTCTTAAGTTACTTTTAGTCTTGCAAAACTTGATAGCAATTCCTACGCAGTCCTTGAGATTCGACACCCTCAATATAGCCCTTTCCTACGAGGATTCGTACTATTGCGAGTGTTTTATTATTATTGATATTATTTTGCTTTAAAAAGACCACATCACCTACCAAACTGGTCAAGGCCAGATTTGGGGGCGTTACATGCTCAGAATAAGCTTACTGTCTGACCATCAAATGATCAAATATAAGAGGTTGAACATTCAGTCACGACATCAAACGTTCATCCAGATGAGGGTTGAACGTTTGGTGATCGGCAAAAACTCATCTCAAACCAAAAACCAATAAAACCTCCTCTTGGTACGTCCTTAGGTCTTAACATGATCCGAAATATAGTCCTAAACCACAGTAATGCACTCATGCAGAAAAGATGCGTCCAATATCATCAATCCACTAATTCATCGTTAAGCTAGTGTTAAAGCCAACAAAAGCCATCTAAAGGCTTAAACCTACAAGTTATGCCACGAAAACAAACCAAATAGTAAAACAACTAATAAAATTAGTTGGGCTAGGAAAGTTACCTCCTTAAACCACAAAAGACCAAGAAGACTCCTCCTCCTCCAAGACACTCTCTCACACTCACTCTAGAGGAAAACTGACTGGAAAACACAAATGTTTTACAAAGAAGCCAACTAGGTTTTTGGTAATACGGATCTCGAGGCAGTTGCAGACATTTGACATAACAATATTGATTTAGTTTTTGTTTGAGGACTTATTGCAGAATTTTGCAGGCTACTCATGGTAATTAGTACTTTTTGGTGATGTTTCAAACCTAGTGTTTTGAGATGTACTTGTGTATTAAGGTTTAGCATAGATATTCTTTTTAGTAATGATAAGTATAATGTAGTGATTTTAGTTAATATGTGACTCTTAGTAAATGCTATGATTGCATTAATAAAAGAAAAGTCATATATTTATGCTGCTTAGTGTGGCATCTCACATTGCCTGGGTATGGAGATGGAAATGTGTTTATATGTATACTTACACCCTTTATATCAACAACGCGTTTTAAAGTCATGATGGTCATGATCCTATCAGAACTCCGCAGTTAAGCGAGCTTATGCGAAAGTAGTACCAAGATGGATGACCTCCTAGGAAGTCTGATTCGGGAAAGCCAAAAGCAAACAATATTATGTGTCAATGAGGAGGGGTGTTATTCTTAGTAATCTCTTTTTGATGAGTAGATGATATATTTGAACTTATTTACTTGGTAAATGAGTTTAGGGAGACAATCGAGTTATTTACCAATTAATTAATTCCAAGATCGTTACAAGGGAGCAACCACCCATTGCTGGAGGATGGTCATTCCAGCTACCCCCAGCAGTGGAAGGTTGTCCCACATTTTCCGTCTTCAATTTCTCATAATACGTTAGGACATGCATTTTACTCCCATTTGGTGTTATATTTCCAATTTCATTCCCCATGCAATAATTCGAATCTAATGGTACTCCATTTTGTGTCAAAAGGTACAACTAAAGTTCTTCCTTAATGTCCAGTTTTATGGTAAGAAAGTTCATAGGTAAATAGATGAAACTCATAATTATAAAGCTCTATTCACCAGGAAATGCATATCCTGTCCTACTTATGCACTCAATATGAATATATTATTAAGGCAAATTTATTGTTGGATGCATCCAATTTATTCAAAATTGATAATATTACTCAACTTTGAAGTTTTATGGAAGATAGAAACCTTGTTGAATTTTCTTAACTTCCAAAAAACAATGTTCATATTACATGGCTGATCAGAAGTCAGGGTGGGGGGAGTGATAGCCTTTACTCAAGGTCAGAGAAGAACGGCAGCATACAATCAACTCCACAACTAAATAGAACTGATAATTCTTATAGGTTTTTTACCGTCTATGAAATGTTGGCATCTTTAACCACCTTCATCAGTGGTATCAGTTCATTTGATAGGCCAAGTCATTTATTTGACCCATTTCCAACTATTCTTAGAAAAGCACTGTCGCATTTGTTTTTTATTTATAATTCCCTCCCTTTCCCCCCCACACACACACATTATATATATATATATATATATATATATATATATATATCTTAAAATGCAGTAAATTAAAATTCATAAACGAAACAAAGTTTAAACGCATTCCGGCAAATAAGTATGTTTATGAACTAAATTAAGACATATAAACATATTATTTTGCTTGGTCAGTTTACTCAACCAAATCACAACACACACCAGAAGTATGTGA
This sequence comes from Corylus avellana, assembly GCF_965113065.1. Lineage (NCBI taxonomy): Eukaryota > Viridiplantae > Streptophyta > Magnoliopsida > Fagales > Betulaceae > Corylus > Corylus avellana. The sequence continues at coordinate 23,931,464 of NC_142490.1, read as the reverse complement.
AGCAACTCAGTGGCAAACTTTAATCCATCAAGCCCTTCAAGAAAGGTAAAATAGTACACACACAGAGAGAGAGAGAGAGAGAGAGAGAGAGAGAGAGAGACCCTTGCTTCAGTTACAAAAAACACATTACACTTTCTTCCATCCATCTCTATATCATACTTGGTTAAGATCGATGAAGGGAAAACTAAAAGAAAACAAACAGAAGGGGGAGATGAAATCTTCGTTTCTAACTTGGAGATTAAAAAAAAGTGGAATTACAAATGATAAGTTATGAAGGAAATGGTACAAAATAATAAACAATTAAGAAAGGAAATGGTCTATTCAATATGAGATGAATTTTTCTTGTTCTTTCCATGCCTTTCCTTCAACTTCTCGACCTTCCCATTACCAGTATTCTGATTGCTAACAGATTCAGCTTGAGCACTGCACATCTGAGACTTCAACTTAAACCCAAATTTCTTCGACACGCTTCCCCAGGCACTCGAACCCTTTACACGACCCAACTTCTCAATCTCCTGCCTCATGTTTGTACATTCCTTCTCCAGCTCAGATACTCGCAACCTCATGTGATCCATTCCAACCTTCAAAACCTGATTCTCCCTCACGGCGGTGGCCCAGCCTCCTCCTCCTCCTCCTTCATTAGATGCAGCAATCCCACTTCTTAACTGTCTTGATCCATCAAGATTATCTGAAACCAGAAAGCAGCCAGCAATGGATGTCCTGAGCTGAAGCTGCTCAAAGAAGAGAACTTGAACAACTATTCTAAGAGGAAGCCTCTCATTCTGTGCAGCATGGGTGCATGCTTCTAAGGAAAGCTTCTGGCAGTCCATCAGCCTGCAGAGTTGTTCTCTTTCCGACTCTGCCAACCATGGGTGTGACTGCAGGTTTGATAACCAAAGGGAAACCAAATAAGCCCAAATTTAAAAAGTGTTTCCAATCTAGTATGTTGTCTTCTTTTTTTATCATTATTTTTTTGTCCCTTTCATTTTTCTAAGGGCCCTTTAATATGATTTCAGACCCTGGTAAATCCAGTGCCAACAGCAACAAACTTGAAGCTGATTGCTCTGTCAATAAGTGTCCATAAATACAAATAAAAAGGACATAAGGATTAAAAATTGGGGACTCAGCAGAAGGTAGCCCTGTCTGGTTCAAATTTCCAGACTGAAACCAAGACGAAGTGAAACCGACCTTGGTTTGGTGGCAGTAGTTTGTTTCAGTTTCACAGACAGAAGCAACTTGATGTGCAGTGCTGAGAGTCAGCCAAACTTTCATAAATCAAGTACCAACTACATAAACATGGGGGCACGTTCTAATAGGAGAAAGAATAGAAAAGCGCCAGATAAATAAAATAAGATATACCAAAAAAAAAAAAAAGAACAAAACAAAACAAAAAAATCAAAGAAACCAAATCCTGTCAAAATTGTAACCTGACCCAACTGAATTTGAATTGAGGTGATTCAGGTTGGGTGCAGTCAACAGCTGAAATTGGCCAGGATTGAGAGTAGCAAGTTTGGGCTAAGACGTAGTATGTTCTTTCACACAATTTCCTGTTCAACTATGTTAGAAGTCAAAATGAATTACGAGCTATTCAGGCCCAGGGTTTTGTATGTGAATGAAATAATCAATACCTTCAGATAAATGTCTATCGCGCGGTAAAGACCATCATCCAAGGGCCTTGCATAGTCAGGAACTGCAGCAGCAAGAGCCTGAAATTTGGGGGGCTTCAAATTAACATCAGGGGCAACCTCTGCGAGGTACCCATCGATTAGCTTGGCTACCATTGTGACTGGTGTCAATGAAGGTGAGCCAATCAATTGGCCATCATCGATTGCACATGGAGAGGCCCCACCTGAAACCTGATCCATCTCAAGAAAGTGCTCAAGAATCCGTTGCACACAGTCAACATTGTATAGTGTCTCCATGGAATAAGAGAAATTGGGCATCAACAGATCTTCCACTGTAGCTTGATCAAGCTGCATCCCAATTCTTTTCTCCAAATTTGATATGCAAGACTGGCTGACTCGCAGAATCATGGATGTTCGAAGTAGACCAAATAAGATCTTAGTTGGCATTAGGCCCTTCTGTATTGGAAGTAGCCTATCAATCTCTTCCAAGAAAAGCTTCTGGTCTTCTTCTGATGGCGGAGCCCCCATAGCCACTGGTGCCAGACGGTTACTGGACTCACTGGCTCCCTGACGCCGATTCAAACCTGGCAGGTACCTTTTTGCATAGCAAGTGAGGGACCCAGCAATAATATCCTGTTTGATGCCCCGAGCTTCCATGACTGAAATCAACCTCTTATAGAGAGGCAAACTTAAAGTACATACGTCATCGTACCACCAATCTGAACTCGCATTCTTTGGTTTAGCCCCTGTACTTATCCCATTCCACAACACACTCCCTCCGGGGCTCTGCATGGGCCCACTATGCTCCATAACAGGCCAGCCAAATAGATTTGGGTCAGTACATGCCTTAGTAGCTAGCGACTCAATGCACCTTTTTGTAATGTTAAGTTCTTCAGCATAGGGGAGAACATCATCACAGGTTTGCAGAGCCTTTAGTGAGTCTTTCCAACTACGAAGAACTACTTGATTCAGAAAGGTCTCAGTCTGAGTAATCAAATTGCCTTCACCATACTCCTCTTTCATTTCAAGATGCTCGGCAGCACAGCGTAGGTACACAACATTTGAGGATGTAAGTTCAAGCTTCACCCCATAGCAGAACTTGGCCACAAGTTCAAAAGTTTTAGCCCCACCAGGAATGTCAGGAAGGTTTATGACACATCCTTCGTCTCCATCTTCAGATGCTTTTGCAATCAATTTTTCCATAACCCCGCTTCTAGAGAGCAAAGGGAACTGCATTATCAATTATTAACAAGTGTAAGACATTATAAATGGTATTGCCTGTTCCACCTCACCTAAAAAAGTAAGGAACTATACCTTACAGCTGATATGAAGCAAAAAAATATTTCAGCAATCATTTAATACATAATTTACTGGACATAAAGGTAAATTGAACAGGATAACTAGAAAAAAAAAAAAAAAAAAAAAAAAAAAAAAAAAAGGAGAGAGAGAGAGAGATAAGACTTAATAAAGTGTAGTTCATCAGAAGTTCTTTATAATGATCACATGCTGATCTCTAGTTAGTTTGGCATGCAGGTCCACATTATAACGAGACTGCCCCCCACCTTGAGTAGGAGTCAACAACCAGCTTGGGCAAGAAATCAAGAGACGAAAATTTATGAGAATGTAGGAAAACATGCAACTTACTCACAATAATCAAGAGGCAAGGTTTCAAAATGAAGGGGGGGGGGGATGAGGAATTACTAACATCTAAACCTACTTCTACACCAGGAGACTATTGGACAGGTAATTGAAATCTTGTTCAGTGTTAGTAACCCTGGCAGGCAGAATCTGAGTATATAAGCAATATAAATGATCGTTTACCCAATGAATTAACTCCACTAGATAAAGGAAGCAACATAAGGTTTTTGAAAAGGTGAAGCAAATTATTTTGAACAATTGTCTATATTCAAGTAAAGTACAATGACAATATATATCTCAAAAGGAATTGAATATTAACATAGTAAATATTGGGTACCTTGTGAAGATGAAAGGACATCTCCCCAACTTCAACAACAATATCACTAGGAAGTCCAGTTGTGCAGAACCTATAATATTACAGGTATATGAAACGTCAAAAAGAAGAGAAGAAAAAATAAGAATTGTTACACATGCACACGTGTGCGCGCACGCACTCACACACACACACACACATGTAAGTGAAGTAGCACTTTTGTGATCAAGTAGAGGACCTGGGGCATATCACCAATTAAAAAATGGCAAATCAAAAACACCATTTCATAAGCAATAATCCATTGTGAAGTGCACATGATAAATATCCTTAAAGGCACGTTTTATCAAATCAAAGCAAAGATATAAACTGATCTCAATGACAGTATTTCAATAGTGTTACCAATTGGTCCTCTTCCTTGACGAACCATCTTATGAGAAAGGTTTCCTTGTTATACAAGTTTAAGGTTTGTACATACTAGAGTCATATTATGACTTGTATGTTCTGATAAATTCCACCATCAACAGAAGATACACATTAAAATGGGTAGAAAGCCATCTTCGATTCTTCCTTCTTTCATCTTACCACTTAAAGTTGTGTCATTGTCATAACCACAAGACTCAATACACAAAGAATGCAAGTATAAATATGAATGATCATTTGTGAAGCCATCTCAGATTGTTTATTCTAACCACAAGACAATCCACAAGAGGCCAGATAAGTTCTGGCAGGTAATACACTAAATGTGAGCCCATGGATGCTTCTAAAAGAGAGCCATATCCACATCATATACTTATTAGATACCAATACTCCTCGCATATTCCCCAATACATATCAAATACATGTTAAATATACCAAAATCGGAGAATAAAGCTATATATCTACAAACATTTCCAATAAATTTATCAATGTATGTGTGTTTAATGCACCTAAAGTTTACAACTAGAAACCTTTTTGTTATCTATATCCCTCTTGTCCAATCATCAACATATACCATACCTATACCCATCCTTCCTAGCCAATTGGTCTTACATATGATATATCCATCCTAAATTTTGAACTTAATGAGAAATATTCATTGCTCAATTTCTTACATTCTTTGATCAATTGAGGGGGGAGAAAGTTTGGAAGAAGTCAAACTTTCCCAGAATAAAAAAGAACTAGGAAAAAAAATTTGAAAAAAAAAAAAAAAAAAAAAAAAAGGAAGTAATGGAAGGTCAAATGCCAAACCAAACTCAAGCACTTGGCTTGAGGTCAAAGCCCAACAACTTTGCCCATCCTTAAGAACTTCCCTCGTTTACCAACGAGCTTTAGCTCAAATGGTATTTCCTCCATTTGTAGCAAGGTAAGGCGGAGGGTTCATGTCCCACAAGGTGCATCTATAACTTATCAATCAAAAAACGAAAAAAAGAACTTCCCCCGCCCCATAATCATATTAACTATGCTTACACATGACCGCATTTGCACCCATCAGTTCATAAAACTAAAGAAAACAACCAAACTTCACTCAATGTTGCGATTTTGACAAAAACCCAGGTGGGGGCTTGTGTGTTAAATTTATTTAAAATGAAAAATACCCAGATCCTGGGCCAGGATCATTCTAACTATACGAGATCTAACGGCTGAAGCACATATTAGTAAAATGACAAAACCAATCTAATGAATAAGATTAGTTTTAAAGAGTCAAATCAAACAACCATAGGGATATCTGTGATAAAGCAGCTGGAAATGTCCATCTGCTTTATCAAGCTTAAAAAAATGATTGTGGTACCCAGCTAGAAGGACCGCCCACCCAAATTAGTTGAACCATTCCTCAACTACTATTTCCACATAATTAAGGGAAAATTGAAAACCATTCACCTATTGCCACTTCATCAAAGTTCTATTTAGGCAAATATATTGATATTATCAGCAATGCATGCACATCTTCCCAAGCAAATTTAACGATCTCAATTTCAACTCAAAACCTACACAGAAAAGTTTTCTTAATATACGAAAGTGAAGCTCAAAATAAAAACGAGTGACACAAGATTGTGAGTCATAAGCCGATGAAGAACGAGCAAGCTTCCTATTTCAAGAAAAAATTACTTGTCCGTTCAGATCGCAGACACATACAGATCTTTTCGCATGAAACATCTCTAACAACCTTAACTAAGAATAATTGTCTGTGATAGGGAGGGAGTAAACTTTTTTGTCCTCAACATTAAGTCGTGCAAAAGTCAATAGATTTCATGTATGAATCAAAGAAAGGAAAATATCAGAGAGACCCAATTACATACCAGGCCTGCCCTTGCCGTTGGAATGCATCAGTTTTGGATCCCAGTTTCATGCAAGCCATTTTCTCACAATAAAAGCACCTTAAAACTGCAAGAAAAGGGCTGAGCTAATGTGAAACCCAAAGACAACTCTACTCGGCCTCTACCTCACACTGAAGAGCGTATTTTCACACCCAATAAACCCTTTGGTTCAAGTAGAGCAATTTTAGTAGTAGAAACAGAAATCCAGTTGATTTTTACCCTCAAGAAACCAAAATCAACCAGAAAAACCATGAACGACCAAACCGGAAATTCTCAAACCAAGTCTCTCAGAAACTTGAAAAAGCACCACAATGTGGTTTCTTCCCTTGTATACCAGCCAAAAAACAGCACTTTGAAGAAGAATCCCACAAAATTTTCCAGCAAAACTACCCCAAATCTACCAGTAGATTTAAGAGAACAACGCATATGCCTTCAAAAACCCAGTCCAAAACCCATCAAAAACCTAAAACCACTCCATTAACACACACCCACTTAAAAAATGACCCAAATCCAATCCCACAGGCCACAACCCCAAAAGAAATCCCTCAACCAGACACCCAAATTAGGTCAACCCCTTCAATCTTCTCTGCCCCCAAAACCACCCAGCTGTCCACAGCCAAACCCAAAAAACCAAAAAAAAGTCGGTAAATTTTTTTTCCACCCTTAAACCCACCAAGAAGATTCCCAAATTCAAACCCTCAAACGACACAAGGCACCAAAACCACTCATTACCATTAAAGAAAAAGTACAGGGGAGCCACTGTGCTAAAAAAAATGTCCCTAACACCATCATTCATGCAAGAGCACAAGGCTTTGTTTGGTAATGAGGATGGGGTTGGCCCAAACAATGTTCATCACTATTTTCCAAAAAAATCAACATCAAAACATTCTAACTTTTTCACTTTTAATATCAAATCATTCACCTTTTATTATTATTCAAATAAAAAAATCACTACAAAACAAAACTTTTTCACTTTTCCATACCACTTTTTCATTTTTTTTATACCAAACATTCTTACTTTTTTTCACATCAATTTACATCAACTACCGTGTTTAGGCCATCCCATTTGTCAAACACCCCCCAAGATGGGTCTTTATTAATGCACGCCCTGAAACCCAATGAAACCCAATCCTCCACACACATGTGGGTCCTTTGCCGTGAAACACACTCATTGCTTTTCTAGAACTTAGCTCAAAGCCATCTCCAAACAAAAAACAAACAGTAATATGCAAAAGTTGACCAGCAAAAAGATTTGTATTCATTAAGGGAGAATATCTAGATTAATGACAAGCTTTGAAGTAACATCTACGATCTCTGTCCAGCGAGGCCATGTGATAATGCGTTACTTCGGTTACTTAGAAAACAATCAAATCAATAAAAAAATCAAGCACAGCACAGATTTTCAGTACCCATATAATCATAATATTAAAAAATACGTAGAGGGTATTAATTAATTATTGTATTTTGTGTTAAAATATTTGAGTAATCTTATTGCCCCATGCAAGAGTGGGGACCGTGCCACATTGTGATGAAGATGTGTGTAATAGGGACAAGGGTCTGTTACGAGCATTTAAGACAATTCAAGGGTATTTTCGGAATTTTGTGTTAAATCAGTCAAATCACCTTCCGTAGAGACAATGGAAGGCTTCAACTCAGAAAACGGCCTCTAAAAGTGGTGAAAATCACAAGAAAGTCTTTTTTTTTTCTCCCCCCTTTGAGTGTGGTTTGGGAGTGTTTTTTTATTTTTAACGTCTCCCCATAAGAGGAGGAAAAAAATTTGACTTACTAAGGAGGCGTTTGTTAATACGTGAAAAGCATATATTTTTTTTTAATAACACGTGCTTTTCATATTTTTTTTAATAACTATTCAACACATATCATTTTATTAAATGAATTTATATGAATTAACTATAATTCAGTTTATAGCAAATTTATCAGTAGAGAAATGAGTTGCCAAATGGTGCCTTTGGCACCTAAGAAGACTTTTGAGGTAAGTTTTTTTTAATAATAGTAAAAAGTGATTTATGTGATATAAAATATAAATAAATTTTAAATCTTTTATATGAAAAAATTTTATTTTATAGTGAATTTTTTTGTTTGAATAGTAATAAAATTGATTGATGTATATAAAAAGTGAAAAAGTTCGAATATTTTTTAAGTTGGGAGGAGTGGAAAAGGGTTTGTATTTCTTTTTTTAAAAAAAAAAAAATGGTATCCCACATTTTTACTTTATAATTATCTCATTGTATTTGTATCTCATGTAGCAATTTTAATTAATTTTTTTATAAGAATTAATTCAAGAATTAGTAGAAAATCTCATGTTAGCATTGTGAGATAATTGTGAAATAAAAATATAATTTTTAACATTATTTTTCTTAAAATTTACTTTGATTCTTTTTAGTAATACTACATATCACATAAACATTCTAAAAATATCTCTCAAAACTAATATGTCAAGGTCTAATAACTATGGGATATTTTGTTTTTAATGACCCAAGAATTAATAAACCCTATCACATCAATTTTATAAGAGGAATTATAAGATATTTGTTATCTTTGTTTTTATTTTAAGAAAAATAGAACTGTTAGAAAATATTCTATGTATGAGTCTTATATATTCTCTAACCGTAGTTTTTAAAGCCTAATTTTTTAAAACACAACCCAACAAGATCCAAAATTTGATCGTGTTTTGGGGTCAAAATAGTATTAGGGGCCTTTCTAGGCGGTGAGTGGATAACTTTTGAGGTGTGAGAGGAGTTATCAATAAATAAATAAATAGAAACCGACAATTGAAAAGGAAAGTGAGTCTAAAGTACATGGAATGATTGATGTTAATTACTGGTGTTTGGCCAACCCTTTTGCCCTTGTTATTGTAGCGGATGCGAGAGAAAAGTAAAACTGTTTAGAGGAAACTTTATTTGTAGTCCTAAATTATTATCTTTTTCGATATCTCTTAAACTTTAAAATATTTCACTTTAGAACTTTGAATTTTTAATTTTTATTATTTTGAACTCTTTCGTTAGATTTTAAACATTAAAAGTTAGACAATGACTTTTATACTCCTAACTTTTTCATAAAATTTTAAATTTATCATTAATTTCAAATTAAAAATTATTAAAAAAAAATCACAAGGTGACCCACAGTTAGGCCACCTTGTAACCTTTTTTAATTTTTTTTAATAAAAAAATTGAAAAGTAATTTTGTCTTTTTAAGAGTTTTAACGGCAAAAATTGATGGAGGGGTCCAAAGTGATAGAAATTGAAAGTTTAGGGATCTAAAATGAGAGGTTTTAAAGTTTGAGAGAAGCATGTCAAAAGAGGTGGTAGTTCAGGGATCTAAAGTGAAGTTTTCCCAAATGTTTAATATGAAAAAGTTTAAAAAAAAAAAATGTTTTGTAATGATTTTTTTATTTGAATTGTAATTAAAAGTAAATGATATAATATAAAAATGAAAATATTTTTATGTTGATTTTTTGGAAAAAGAAAATATGAATGGTGTTGAGGAAAGGGGAAGGGGAAGGAATTGACAAATGGTGCCTACATTTATTTGTATAATGTAATGTTATATTTGGTATGGGGACACTTTTCGGTGTTAAATTCCTTAGAAAAGACTAAAGAGGTCAAGAGTCATGCCAATTAAGGTAGATGGCGACTGCCTTAACAGTGTAGGCCTGCATAATATTTAAATCCAAAATTTTACATGAAAAAAAAAAAAAAAAATCTCACATGATAACAATTATATTTGTTTACAGGGGTGACGGGGATTACAAGGATTACAGTATAACAAAAAAATTATGTTAAATCGGGTGGTTTTTGTAATGTCCCAATAAATTAATTAACTAGTAATTAATTATTTAGTATGATTCGTAGTCTAATTCCTTCAAAGAATAAGACCAAGATATATATATATTCAGTATGATTCTCAGTCTAATTCCTTCAAAGAATAAGACCAAGATATTTCATATATATACACTAAGCGGCATAAGCATCTGATATCTCTATGAACATTAATCTTTATAACTAGAACTTCTATTAAGAATCATTATATTAACATAAAATTATACTATACATACCAATGTTATAAAAGATCTAAACTAAACCTTAATATACAAACATATCACAAACACTAATTCAGCAATATCACCCAAACCGACCTTCAAAATCTTGCCATAAATCATCAAGAATTGACTAGATTACTATCGTTACTCCAAGTGGCCACAGGTGGTCCAACTAAAAAACATCACATATTTTACATGTGAAAAAGATACATTCATTATGATGTTGAAACCAATTTACATAATAACACACCCCACCCCCCCCCCCCCCCCCCCCCCCTGCGGTTCCCTTGTGCTTTACCTATTTTTGACATTAAGATTTAAATTTTCAATTATCACCGTAGAATCTAGTTTACAAAGATTTTAAATTCAAGATATTCTTCTTCTTTTTTTCCTTCAACTAAATACAAAAATGACATAAAAATATGATTATGCCCTTCAAGTTAAAAAAAAAAAAAAAAAAAAAAAAGTGGTTGTATAAGCAACACTTTTGAGAGTGTCGGTGTGGTCGTGGCTCCACTCCCTCTAACCAAGCTGGTCGCCCCTAATAAAGAGATGGCTCACAACCACCCCCTAATTAGAGAGGCATGGTTCACAGCCTCCCCAATCCCAATAGAGGAGCAACCCCAATCATGGGGCAAGATATTCCTGCTTCCTTTTGTTTGTTTTTTCTTTTAATTTATAATATGATTTGCATACTAGGTTTTTTTTTTTTTTATGTTATTTTATATAAAATAGATGAAGGTCTTAGATTTAAATAAACTTGTGTTCCAAATTTGTAAAAGTGTAAACTGGACTCTTTATGTCAAAAATAGGTAAAGCACAAATAGGTTCAAACAATATTTTCCCGAATTATTACTACATGCTTGACATGACATTGCATAGAAAGATATGACAACTTCAGTATTTTGATAACAATAAAAGATCCGTCTGATCTCATTTCTATGTTTAATGGTGCTTATTGCTTAGTTCACATGTTTATTGGGTTTTGGAATAATAATAATAATAATTGATGATGTTGAACCAATTCCAAGGGGACGTGCAATCACTAAGAAAACTAGCTTAGAGACTTGTTGAGGAGTTTTTTTTTTTTTTTAATCAAATAAGATTACAAGTGGAGTATTTGCCATTCTTAATCTAAAATGAAGAGAGAATGAAAAACCAATTGAGAATGCTTTCGACTACAAGGTCTAAAGCGACCTATCTGACTAAAAAGAGGTACACAATAAAATGCACTCCTAACAGCTTTGCAAGCATGACAGCTATACAAAGGTAGCAAATAAACAAAGAAAACGAAAAAAAAAAAAAAAAAAAAAAAACTAGAGTCCAATCTCGAGATGCTTGCAGCACAACTGAGCTTCATCAAAGACAGCATAAGACAAGAAATGCGTGGTGGCAGCATGGATAATTTTACTATTAAAGAATCTAAATAACCACAACTGCAACTGACCACTTCTTAACCACCATAACAAAGCACATCAGTAAAACATATACCGTAAAAGATTGAAACCAAAGCCTTGAATTGAGTCTCCACCCAAAAATAAAACAACAATAGTGCAGGGAGACTATAGCTAAAGCTCCAACAAAATGAAAATACAAAGAGAAAAAAAAAAAAAAAAAAAAAAACAACAACAACAACAAAACACCGAACTACTAGTGGCAACGTTGAAGCTGGATTGGCGATTGATGCTTTCTGACCAGCATGTGAGTCCCATGCGCGGGTAAATCCAACATGAAGGCCGATGACTGGACACTGGAAGGCCAGTGAGTACAGTGGTGGAGCGGATCTAACGGATGGAAACTAACCATTGACGAAGTCGCTGACAGGCCAACGTGTGGCCGGCAGAATGAAGCATGAAGGCCAGTGGCTAGAAGAAGGGAGGCCAATGAGCACGGTGAGTGGTTGCATGGATGAACAGAGCTGATAGAGAAGGCTAGATCTAATTTTAAAAAAATTTGATCTAGAAACCCAACTAGATCCGGTGGGATGGCGTGAGCAGCGCGTGGCGTGACAGTGGGATGGCGGTGAGCAGCACGTGCTGTAGCAGTGGAGAGGTTGATTGACGGTTGGGGACTAACTGAACGGCGATGGATGAAGGGTATAAACAATGAAATGGAGAAGAGGAAGAAAAACAAGGGAAACATTAAACAAACCAAGGAAGAAAGAGAGGGAGATATGAGCAAGGGAGAAAGGAACAGAGGGAGGAGGGAAAGAGAAAAACACCTTCCCTCCTCCCCCAGCAGCCACACATTGGTGGCGGAAAGCCTCACTAAGGAGGCAAAAATTCTCTACCTAAAGAGAAGGAGGAGCTTCTCTCGACCTATCAAGGACTTGCAATCACTAAGAATACTAGCTTATTGTGTGCTTTGAATAAATGAGTGAAGTTCTTACCTTTCCTTTTTAACTTTGTTCCCTCTAGTCAAAGGTCATTCCTTCCTCATATGACTTAGCCACGTGTCGCCCTTCGACTGGGTTGCATGTAGTTCTTCATTGGTCTAGGTCGCTGGTTCTAGCAAGGAGTGTCTTAGATAACCCATAATTTATTGAGAGTTAGGTGGCATTGAAGCCGCGTTTGGTTTGTAGATTGGGTATTCCGTTAGGAAAATTAATAACTATTACTAGGAATAAACGAAAGTGGAATTGAATAGTTATTCATATTCCTTAGTTTAGTAACAACATATGTATTCTAATTGAAGTTGAACCAAAATTACTAAAAACCTCACCCTTCTTTTTAATAAAAAAAAAAAAAAAAAAAAAAAAAAAAAAAAACCTAGAATTGCAGTGGTGGCTGCCCCACCCGCTACAAGACTTGGGGGGTGGTGCAAAGCACCTTGGGGTGGACCCCCACGACGTTTCGGCAGTGGCCAAGGCCACCCCCAAATCCACCGAGGGTGGTCGCACTAACCCCAGGGCACCTTGAGGGTTCACCACAAGGTGCTTTGGGGGTGATGCGTGCGACCACCCCTAGGTCCTGTAACGGGTGGCCGACCACCCAATGGGGTTGCCGGCCACCCTCCTACAATTCTAGGTTTTTCCTTTCTTTCTTTTTCTTTTTTTTAATAAAAAACAAATTTAAGAGTTAAAAGAATTTTTTTAAAAAAAGGTTGTCCATTCCTTCATAAAATAGTTATTCTTCTCATTTTTTAGAGAAATAGCTTGTGTGTAGGGATTAGTGATTCCTACTTGAATAATTATTCTTTACTTTAAAACACAAAACACTTTCTTAAAAGTTTATCAAACAATTTTTTTTTTCTTTTTCTTTTCTAATGTGCAACCCACCAAAAAGAAAAAGTTTACATAACTTTCTATCACATCATAAGACCATATCAAATGAAAACACCAAAAACATTTTAAAAACGTACACTTATCAAACATATCCACAATTTTCATATAAAAGAAAGCATGAAAATATAAACATTTATCCAAATTCTTGAGAAAAATGAGTTACTACTACATGAAGTCAAACTAGAAACATAACAAGGCAATAATAACATAATTGTAACGCACCACGAGATAACTATATCATTTCTATAATATTCCGGTTGCGATACTAGTATTTCCTTATAAAAACTCGCAGTGAAAATATGCTCTATGCTCTCTCTCTCCACACACACTCTCACAAAACTATTAAGGGGCCTTGGCTTCCCTTGGTTTTCAATTTTCTTTTAAATTTCTTTTATAAAGTTGAATATATATATATTTTTAGGCTTAAAATTAGGGTTGGTCTCTATCAAAAATAGGTTTGACCATGGCCCCATATATATATTGTTATGGTTTAAAACTAGGGTTGGTCTCTATACAAATAAATTTGACCACTTGTTCATGCTTTGTTCCTTCCAAATCAGAAATTCTGATTCTGTCCGTGTGTATTTATATAGCTTTGAAACAACATCATTACATGATGTAACACCATAGCTTTAAAACATTTGTACTCCTAAAGCAGTAGGAGGACTTGTGCTTAGAACCATGGAGTTGCAAAACAAAGCCCTTTTGGGGGAAAATTCACAAGAATGAGGACCTCCTATGGGTGCAAGCTTTAAGGGGTAAATATTTTGCAGAACTCAAATTTTTTTAGAGCTAGTCCTCCTAGCAATGCATCATGGTTATGAAAGGGAATTCTAAAGAATCTTAACCACAAGAATTGGTTTAGAAAAGAACAAAAGTGTGTTTCTAAATATTTTTCGTTTAAATTGTTATTTTTTTAAAAAATAAATAATTGAAAATCCACTTTAAATTAATAAAAAAATATCACGTGACCATGTCTCATTAAAAATTAAAAAAAAAAAAAAGAAAAACTAAAAATATTGAATATATATATATAATTTTATTTTTTTTATTTTTATTTTTATTTTTTTGCCTTTTAGAGGGTAGCTAAACGGCCACCCACATTGGCCATAGGGGTGGTTGAAATCACTCAAATCAAATAGAGTGACCAAGCTACTCCCAAAGTCCTTGAAAGTCTCTAAATAGAAAAATATAAGTAATTGAAACCACCATAGCGTTCGCCAAAATGGGGGTGACCAATTTTGTCCAGGGAAGGCTTGAGTCACCCATTTCATTTTGCTTGATAGAGTTGACGGGCTACACATTAACTTATCTCCTTTTTAATGCTTTTATAAAGTAAGCCTATAAAGAGATGAGATTATGCGTTTTAAAAATTACCATTTTTTTAATGAAAAAGAGATTCATTTTTACCATTTCTGTAATGACTCATTTCTACTTTCACTTATCGAAATAGAAGTCCATGAATAAACCCACAGTAAGTTAGCCACTTGGCCTTTTATATTTTTTTACCATTAGGCAAGTGTAAGTAAAATGAAGTTGGTTTTAAAGGGGTAACTTAATTGGTTGAGAACCACGCCTAATACAACGAAAAAAATTAGTTTGAATTTTTCTTTCACTTCTTGGACGGACATGTGAAAAAAAAAAAAAAAAAATTAGAGCTGAGAAATTTTGCCGTAGAAAATGGAAAAATGTTAAGAAATAAAAATGTCCATTTTCTTCCTAAATAAGATATTGTCAACTGAGTTATACTTTGGCTGCTCAACATTATCATTAGCTGGGACCTGGTGGTCCATCAACGGTCCTTTTGTAATGAAGAGAATTAAAATTCGAATGACTATTAAAGATCATTGACGTTTACAGCTTTCAGCCTAAACCCTTTCAGAAAAGAAAACCAAAAAGAGTGGGTACGGTCTGCATGGGATAAATTAATGGTATATTCCACTTATTACCACATTTTATTTTGTGATTATCTTACAATAATGTGGTAACTTTTTTTTTTTTTTTTTTTAACAAAGCTTAATTTAAAAGTTGATTAGAATTGACATATCATCATTGTGATTCACAATTGTGTGATAAAATGTACTTTGTTAGTTTCGACGTAAAATATTTTAAAAATATCATTTTTTAGAAAAATGTTTTTTGCTGAATTTTTTTTTCAGCATTTAGCATTTACAAAAAATTACGAATATTTTTAATATCCAATCACATTAACCTGTAAAAACTAATTTTTATTTACAACATTAAAATATTAATATAAAATAATTATAAAAAAAATTAACCTAAAAGTTTGAGATCCGGTAGTGATGGTCTAGCAAGGCTCGACAGTGGTTCGATGGTGGTCAATGGAGGTTAGGTAGTGGCCTTGGTGGTGGCCTAGCGGTGGCCCAGTGGTGGTCCAGTGGTGGTTTAGTGGTGGTTCAATAGTGGCCTCGTTGTGGTGAGTTGGTGGTCCAACAATGGCCCAGGGGTGGTCGGCGGAGTACGATGGTGGTTTGGCGGTGGCTCGGTGCTGGTCCATCGATGATCCAGTGGAGGTCCGATGGTAGTCTAGTGGAGGCTCATTGGTGTTGAGGATTGTGCCACAAATCCCAATGATTTTATATTCATATTAACATTCAATATTTATAATAAATATAAGTTTTATTCATTAATTAAATTATTTTGAGCATATGACATATAAAATATCTTTTACATGCTTTTTACAAAAGTTCATTATATTTATTATGAATGTGAAAAGTCCTTGGATTACATTGAATATGATTATGAGTGTGAGTAACGTAATTATCACACAAGATCTTAGACCATAATCATTGTAGCCTTAAAAATAGAAAGTTTGCAACCAGTAAATGAAATTGGGCATTTCATTTTGAGAAAGACTGTTACATATTGAATCGCGGTGATCTGCATTGATCAAGCAAAGCGGAGACTTCAGATTGATGCGTAGGTGATAAGGCACTGAATGGACGAAAAAGTTGTCTTTCAACAAAAATATTGTCTATAAGAAAAAATAATAACTCCTAAAGACTACTTACAACTTTGATTCTAAATCTTAAAGAAATTATAGACTCAGATGTGAAATAGAGATTGCTTTGATATACCAAGGGGTGAGATTAAATATATGGTCAACAATTCTAGTGTGTTGAGCAACCACATGTAACATTGGGATGTGGTTGATGACCTTCCCGAAATACACCTCCAGACTCCTCCTCCTCACCTGAATCTGCTACATTCTTTTTCCGGTCGTATCCAGTCCAGCCTTCATGATCATAGCATCTTGAAAATCCCTATGTTGCTGACTGTTCAGAGTTTGCCGCCCTTGATTTGGCTGCATGCCTACCAGGATTCCTCTCCACCCTCCTAGTCGGAGATGATACTCTCAGCCACAGGTAGGGCTGTTAAGTGAGCGAAGCGTCTCGCGAGCAAGCTCGGGCTCGGCTCGCATAAGCTCGGCTCGTGCTCGACTCGAATATTAAATGAAACACTTCATGAACACAAATCCTAGCTCGAATATTAAACGAAGCAAGCTTGGCTCGACTCGGCTAAGCTCGTGAACAGCTCGTATAAGCTCGAGTGTGTGTGTGTCTATATATATATATATATATAAACTAAGTAATACATAATTAATTATAAATCTCATAATTATTAAAACCTTAAAATTGCATTTATATTTAAGCGTTAGAGAATGAAAAATTCTAGACCCTTCATGATCAAAGAAAGAGAGCAATCATTAAAAAGACCTTGATTCAATTAGAACATATCCAAACGAAAGGAAGAAGAATCAAGCAGAAACTATTGAGGGAGATTGTGAAATGTATAAACTATTGAAGAATCAAATAGACCCAAACACTATCACTACCTGTTAAGAAAACATCAATCTCTAAGTTTGCTTATCTATAAAAGGATGCATATCCTCTCTCTTTGAAACCAAATGCCTTGCTGTATTGACTCAGGCTCCATACTCGACTAGTCAGGTTAAGCAAATGTTCATATGCAAACTAACTTTTTAAGCCGTTTAAGAGTACTTAAAGTTAAAAAAAAAAATTGAAAACAAAAACATTAAATATAAGAGCCAGCTCGCGAGCTGGCTCGGCTCGACTTATTATTAGCTCGAGCTCGATTTTTTTGGCTCGCCCTTAAGCTCGACTCGAGCTCGAGCTCGAGTCAAATTTAAACGAGCCAAGCCTGAACAAGGGAAGCTCGCTCAAGCTCGGCTCGTTTACACCCCTAGCCACAGGCGAAATTGGGATGTAACCTCCTGATTACGCAGATTACTCCTCTTCAGACATCCCTCATGTCCAAGGTTGATCACTCCACAATGGAAACATAACTTGGGAAGCCTTTCATATTGGAAAGCAATCCAAGTCAAGTACCCCTGAAATTTCAACATTCAACCCCGCGGGAGGGGTTTAGCGAGGTCTATCATAATCTTGACACAAAAAAACTCCCCACATCCAATTCCATCTATATCAATTTCTACCTCCTCCACCATACCTACTGAAGATCCGAATTTGAATCCCACATCTCGCCCCATGCAAGCCAAAGGCAAGTTAATCATCCTCACTCAGAAATAAGATTTTTTGAAAGTGAACTTTGACGATAGAGTAGGGCTGTCGAAATCCTCAACCAGGAAAAGATTACCTTCAAATACCCAAGGTCTACCCTCCAAGACTCGTGCTTTGTCCTTGGCTTGTTCAAATTTGATCAGAAATAAATTTTCCCCCAAGACTTTGAAAGTTAGGGCCCCACACAGTCTCCACCAACGCATAAGCGTAGTTTTGATTGTCTCCTTGCTCGCAATCTAATCCGCCACCAGTTTGCCCACAATACAGGATTGACCTCTTGTGACCACCCCTTTCACCTCTGTCGCCTGAATTTCTACCTCCACTCCTTCCTCAATTAGAGAGAAATTATCCCACAATTTTGATAGATCGTCCGCCATGGTTACTAACATTCAAGACAATCTCAGTCTACTTCCACGATCTTAAACAATCATGAAAAGTGGCACCTTCTCCTCCAGGGTTTTGCTAGAGAGAAAACTTATTAGTTAATAACAACTATCCTTTTTAAATATCTGCTACATCTATCTGTCAATCAGTTTTCAATAACTTGTTATGACCAAATCAATTGTAATACTCTACCTAAATAAATAAGTAATCCCAACTTTAAAAGAAAAATGTAATAATAAATATGAAAAGAAATTAGGTTAGTAAGTGCACAGAAATAATACTTAAGAGGATTCAATTGATTATCGTAATACTCAAGAAAAATAAAAGCTAACTCTTACTAAAAAGTAGGGCTTGAGCCGCCAAGAGAAAAAACACAGAGGAGGGAAGAATGACTTCTCTATTTTTCCCTCCTCCCCCTCCCTGTCCATGTCCCTCTTCCTCCCTTGGTAGCAGTGTTTGGTGTATTGTCAGTAGTCTCTTCCGGTCTCCATTTTGATGGTTTTGTTTTATAACTAGTTTTTAGATCTAGATCTAGTTCTTCATGATCAAATCTACTTGTCCCGGCCGACTTTTCTGCTTTCCATTACTTTTCTGCTGATCAACCAACGATCTCACGCACCGACGCATGGATCTCACGCGCCAAGTCGTGTCTTCCCGGGGATGTCTACAATGTTGTGCTCCTCTACTATTGCTTCTGATGGTATTTTGTTGTTTTTAGTTTTTTGCTTTTATTTATTTGTTCTTCTTTTTGTCATGACTTTTGGATTGATGACGTGAGTTGACTCATGACCTTTGGGTCGAGGAGAATTAGATCGGTGTGTGGGATTATTTATCACAGCCGAAAAATAAGTTTTGGGAATTCGGGCTACCCATGTCTTAGATCTAGTCTATCTGGAGCAGATCTATTTCATAACTGAAGTTATGCATGGGTTAGCGGAAGCTAATGTCATAGATAGGATTTGATTGTAAGAATTTTTTTATTGTATCTATGACTTTGTAATTTTATAGCTAATACAAGAGCTTTCATGCTCTTAATCTTTTATCAATAACTTCTAAAAGATTTTCCTTTGAAATAAAATAAAATAAAATAAAATAAAAGCTAAAGGAAAATAGCAATTTGAAGATAATCACGAAAAGAGAAAAGAGGACCTAGCAACCCCAAAGAGAATAAATATTTTATAAAAATGTTATTTCGTTCTTTCTGTCTTTTTCCTTTTTGTTTTGGCTGAATTTCTTTTCTTTTGTTTTTTTTTTAATCTCATAAATTAAACATTCCGGCTTCCACCTTTAATACAGTACTTGAACCTTTTTGGGCACAAACAAATTTTAAAATACCTTTATGGCCAATATATATATATATATATATATATATATATATATATATAAAACAATTCAAATACAATTTGGGCTTGTTTTCAAAATCCTTCATTTTTTTCTTTCCAGAATTCAAAAGTTCTCATTGTTGGGCCCAAATTCATTATTATGCACCTTGAATAATTTTTCTTCGTACTTATGGCTTAAGCCATTAGGCTCTAAGCTTAAAGCCTAATACCGGGTCTATAATTTATTTCTATACTCAATGAATTCAATTAACACATTTCAAACTCATTTTTACCCTATTGAAAATTTTAATTATAACTTGTCTATTTTTTCTCTTTCCTTGTAAAATTCAGCTTCCCTAAACACGTGTGGGCACATATCACTTTGTTATTCTTTAATATTTTTACTATATAATTTTTTATTTTGATAATTTTTATTATTTTTGGTCGGGGTATTACAATATTTTAGAGGCTTCATATGTTTACTCGTGTAAGGTAAACCCGAAGCAATGGTCTCAACACGCATTTAACACTTTCCCAAGATTGATATATAATGTGAAATAATATCGCATAATAATTTAACTATACCACATGGGGGAAAATATATATCGAGTGTTACGCCCAAACATAAACCCTATGCAACCATGCTTGATCTTGATGAGTGGTTGGATTGCAAGGATAGTCTTAAAGTGTTTCCACAGTTCGGAGGAACTTGGGAGGCCTAAAAAGGAAAGGCGAAGGTATGTGGATTGAAAATATAAAACAAACTCTAAAATACACCTAGTGGGGTGAATAGGTGTTTATTAAAAATCATGCAAAATTAAAATCTAGAAGTATGCAACAAACAATCACCAAAATATGCAAAGCAATAAATGAGATGAACACATATATTTTGATGACAAAGTGGAAATCTTTAAAGAACTCTTTAAAAAGAAAAACTACTACGGGGCAGCCAAACCTAAGAAATTATGCATTATAGAAGGATAAATTACAAGTTATTCACACTTACAAAACCTTTGTAGTTGATACAAACTTGTCTAGACAATTGACCATTCTTGCCTTCTACCGCAGTAGTTCTCCAGAACCTCTGAAAACTTCTTCTATTGATTTTTCATGTCAAAACCTCTGACAGACTTCTTGATTGTCATTGAATAACAACTTCTTAAATATTAGCAACACTCTAAGAAAAATATTTTCTCTTAGCACAATTTAGAATTTGCCCCCTTAGTTGCTTGAAAAAAAAATCATGCTCTGAAGAGCTATATATATATAGGCAACTAAGAATTAGGTTTCTTTGCTGAAAAGGAGAACCCTAATATGAAAAAATCGAGGTGGTGTTCGGACGTCTGCAGATCCCGTTCGAACGCATCTAGGGTTATACAGAAATCCAAGCTGAAGATGAAAAACCCTAAAACGGCAACTGACAACTTTCATTCAGACCTGGCTAGTTTAAACTTCTTCTTTGACATCTCTCGTCCAAACCCACGGCAAATAGCCTTGTGAACGAAGCTCTCTGGATCCACTAAGTGCAACTCCCATTCGAACAACACTGTAAATGCTTAGCGAATGAAGCTCTCGGGTTTTACTATGGAATGCATCTGTTCGGACAGTCTTTCGAATGCCCAACAAACAAAGCATTCTACCTTCTCTTCAATAATCATTTGTTCAGATGCCAACGAACGAGGCCTTCTGGAAAAACACGTAGAGGCATGCCGTATGAACTTCACCAAAAGCTCTTGCACATTGAAGCTCCAAATAAAGAAAAACTAACAAAGTTTGAGCACTGAATTACCCAATAAAAATAACTAACATAGCGTGTTGACACTTACAAAGTCAGTGAGAAAGGGTACAATCTAAAATTTTGTAGCTTTGGGTTTGCTAGCCATAACTGTCTTAAATGTTCATAGCCACCAAATCCTAATAGAAAGATATGTAAGAGGTAGTTCAGGCCAAATATAAGAATGGTAATTTATGTTGGGATCATGTGCATAAAATTATTGCACAACGAAAAATAATCCCATGATCTTATACTTCAAGAGAACTAAGCTAGAACATGCATAAATGAAATTAAAACACAAGAAGAGTGCACCTACATGGATTTTCGGCAACTCCTTAGCTTATTGGGGAAATTGAATTTTCTTTTCCTTGCATGCTGACAAAAAACACTAACAACAGGAAAACAATCTTTCAAGCCTTCTTCTTGATGATTGAAGATGACTAAGAGAGTGGGCTCTCAAACTGTTTCTCAATTTCTTAAGAAATCAAAAGCTTAAACTCTAAGAAAAAAATTGTTCTCTTAGAATTAAGAATGATAGACTTTCGTCTGTCTATTCTCAACTCTGTAATTGTGTTGTGTTGTTTAAGCTCTCACTAAGGACCTTTATTTATAGGCCAAGGAAAATATGAGTAGGAAAACAAAATCCTATTACTACTAGGATTCAGCCACAAGGAGAATTAATCCCCTTGTACCACATGGCCATGGGGAGAATTATTCTCCCCATGTGTCTGTCTAGGAAACCCTACTGTACTTCCTCTTAGCCTAATGCTTCTTTCCTTATTTGTGTTATGAATTAAATTCCTTAAGCCCAAACATATCCTTAAAACTGACAATTTGGAATTTAATCATTTTGGCCTATTTTTTATAAAATAAAACAAGCATATAAATAAATAAATAATTGAGGCCCTAATATTACTGGTCAAATTACATCAAGTCAAATTACATAAACTTATTAACTGATTGTTGTATGACTAACCACCGATTCATTAAGAAAGTATAAGCTCCTTCAGTAAGGAACTCCTTATGTGCATGGAAGAATGCGTGAATTCTTTGCCAAAAAAATTTATGTTTTTGGTTAGCCGCTTGCACTACATCCGAAATACAGCTTTCTTCTCCTCTTCTTTTTTGTTAGACAATCTCTTGTGTTAAGACTAATGTTCAGAATTTGTAATATATTTTTGTATTCCTTATTGCAAAACTTATTGTATAAGTAGGACGCAATATTTGTCTAAAAGACATTGATATTCGTCTTACTGTCCAAAAATATATATTTTCATTTCTAATTCATAATCCTTACACTTGTAATTGCTAAAACACCTTACTCCCCTCATGCACAACAAATTAAGAGCATGTTTGGAATTGCATTTGAAAAATACAGTTTTTAAGTTAAAAAGAGCTTTTGAGCAAAAGTTTCATTTTTAAGTTTTTGCCAAAAGTGCCTTTTGGCCATTTTTAGGCTTTTTGGACATTTAAAAACGCTTTTATTTTTTTTTATCAAACGAGTATTTTTTTCTTCAAACGGACTTTTTGAGTATTAAAAACACTTTTAGACCCCTCAAATACAATCTCAAACCGGCCCTAAGTCTCATTTTCTTTGCTGCCAACTTACAACCAAATGTTTTGGTCTTTGTAGACATCAAAGCGGAAAATATTGCTAACAACATTACTTTTAAATTTTTTTAATTTTTTAATTTTTTATTTTAGTAATTGTTCAAATGATCCTAACATGTTTATTGTTAATACCAATTTGAAGTATATTTCATGCACAAAATATCATCATACAGAAGACTGTAATTTCAATGACAAAAATGGTAACAATAGCAAAGAAACTATGTTAAACAGTAAGGATAAATGGAATTAAAAACCAAAAAAATGACACATTGTCTACAACGTTTCTTTTATGCAAACACAATGCCTGGTTCAACTTCAACAGTACATGGTCACCACCATACTGCAGGCTATATTATGGCTGTAACAATTTGCAAAAAAAAAAAAAAAACAAACTTCCTACTATACTTGCATTTCACCTAAAACCAATACAATGATAAGCCCAACTCAAAAACCCTCAAATCTATATACCAACAAAGAATCTCAAAAACCAACACCAACCCGACTTATCTATTGAGCACCTTCTCAGACACTCCCCCAACGACAACAAAGGTCCATGTTGATAGAAATCAAATCAAACACATCTTTTTGCTTTGAGCATTATCACTATAGAATAAGAGTCAGAGGTCATGAGTTCGAACTCTGACTCTACAAGTTATTTTATTTTAATTAAATATTTCATTTGTTGGGTCTCACCTATTAAAAAAATAAAGTTCAAACCTACATGAGAGGAAGAGTGTTAAAATATTGATTAAATGATTAAATTCATTACTTCCGATCAACTTAAACTTTTAGAATAAGTGGTGAGTTAACATTCCAACCATTTCAATTTTTTTCATCATATTGAGTTATGGTACATGATTAATCTACCATAACTCATTATTATTATTATATACCTTTTTTTTCAGTAAGGTGCATAATAATCATGACAAAATATAAAAATTGAGGTATTAAATTGACCAGATTGAAAATTGGGTTGTCAAACGCAAACGTTGCCTTTGGCATAAGGGATTTTGAATAGTTTTTTTTTTTTTTTTTTTTTTTTTTTTTTGTTTTGATAAAGTCTATTTAGTATTCGCATACTATAACCTAATTAATAACGCCTCTCTAAACTTTAAATTGTAAAAATGTCTCCTAAAGTACAAAAAATTGATAATATTCCTTCACTGACAAAAATATTCTTAGTAAAAAAAGAAAAAACCCATTGCTAACATTGGAGTTTTTTTTTTTTTTTTACTTTTTCGTTTTTTGTTAGTTTAAATTTATAGCTTATTAAAAACAATTAAGATTATTTTTGTGTTTTTTGCTAACATTGGGAGAAATTGAAAATTGTTTAAGGCATGTTTGAGTGTGCGTTTGAGTAGTCTAAAAGCGGATTTAACACTCAAAAAGTGTGTTTAAAGAAAAAAAATACTCGTTTGGTAAAAGAAATTGAAAGCATTTTTAAGGGTCTAAAAAACTTAAAAATAGCAAAAACGCACTTTTGGCAAAAGCTTAAAAATGAAACTTTTGCAAAAAAAAAAAAAAAAAAAAAAAAAAAAACGCTTTTTGAGTTAAAACTGTATTTCTTGAACAAAATTCCACACACACTTCAATCTAAGGGCCTGTTTGAGAGCGTTTGAGATGCCTAAAAGTGTTTTTAACACTCAAAAAATCTGTTTAAAGAAAAAAGTATTTGTTGATAAAATAATTAAAAACGCTTTTAAAGGTTCAAAAAGTTTAAAAATTGCCAAAATACACTTTTAGCAAAAACTCAAAAATGAAGCTTTTATCTAAAAGCTGTTTTTGACTTAAAAACTATATGTCTTAAATGCAATCTCAAATAGACTCTAAAGTTTGAAATAGTTATTGCCAATTTGAGTCATGCTATGGGGGCTGCCAAAGCATAGGACAAATATTAAAAAAATAATAATAATTTTTTTTTGTTAAATTTTTATGAGTTAATATTTAATTTCTAATGCTTCAAAACTTATTTTTGGATTTAAAACTAAAACTTAGGGGGTGGAAGATTAACTCTTTAGGGATAATATCACTTAAAAGAGGTTTTATCATCATAAATTTGGTACTAATATCTCAAATTTAAATTCTCCTATAATATCTCTCTTTTTCAATTTTTTTTTTTTTTTTTTTTTTTTTTAAAAAAAAAAAAAAAAAAGGAGGAAAGAAAGAAGGTCAGATATCTGACGCTTAGCAGCCGGAAATCCCTATTCGCCAATTTTGCTTTGTTTGATATGCAATACTTACCGTGGTACGTGTGTTCCTTCTAGAAGCGTTTTGAGCATATCTTGCAGGGACTCTAGAAGGAGTTTGGGAGAGTAGAATTGGTTAGAATTAGCCGAAGACAAATAGTCCGAGAGAGCGAGAGAGCTAGGGCTCCACAGAGCTCAGAGAGAGAGAGAGAGAGAGAGAGAGAGCGAGAGGATGAGTATCTGGAACTACGTCGTTACGGCTCACAAGCCCACCAACGTGACCCACTCGTGCGTCGGCAATTTCACCGGCCCTCAGGAGCTCAACCTCATTATAGCGTAAGCCCCTCTCTTTCTCTCAATCTTCTTTCTATTCAGCCGTTTTTCTCAGATTCGTTTTTGGGATTTTCTCTTTCTGGTTAGGGTTTCGCTTTCATTTTCATTAACTAATTCGTTTCTTTGATTCGAATGTATCGAATTTTTTGACAAGGTTCGTCCAGTGCTTGAAGTTTGTATTATGCTTTGCTATTGGCTAAATGTGTTGCCGCGAAAATCATGTGCTTTTGTAGCTGTGTTTTGTTTATTTGTATATAGAACTTCTCTCTTTGTAAACCATGAGATTGAAAATTGCAAATTTTTGTTTGATGAGATTTAATAGATATTGCTAGTTTTATTCAATTATTAGGGGATTGTGTGTATGATGATGAATGATATTGTTTTGGCGGATGATAGTTCCAACATGTTTTTGGGGAAAATATTGTAACGTATATTATCTTACCATGCTATGAGCTTCAACTCATTTTTCTCTCGTAAACTCTTTTAGAGAGTTGAGTTCATCTTCCTCATTTTGGTCTTAATTTGCATAAAAAGTTGCATTTCTGAATAAATTGGCTACTAACAGTCTGGAAAACATTTTCAGGAAATGCACCCGAATCGAAATTCATTTGCTTACTCCTCAGGGCCTTCAGGTATATAAATTCCATTTTTTTGGCCTTACTAATCTACATTTCAGTTTAGGCACTTCTGTTAAGTGTTTAGAGGTTGTATCAGCTTGCAATCCCCTACTTTCTTTTTTTGCATATATCTTTTATTTCTTCACTTTTGATGGAAGGACCTGCACTAGTTGTCACCTTGTTTTATTTCCTGAACTGGGGTTTTGTCATCATGATTGTTAGGATATTAGTTCATTGTCTACAAGTTTAGTTGACTGTTGTCTTTGCTTACTCTCTGAATCATTAAAACAATTATACAATTATATTTTTAAAGTGGCATTTCATGGGAAAGCATACATCAAAATTTATTTTTCTTGAAAGTATTTAAGAGATGGCTCACAACTAAGACAAAATAAGTATGGATATGAACACAACATTTTTAACAAAAGCATTTTATTTTTGAAGTGTAAAAATGCCATGTGGGAAATAGTTCTTTTTTTTTTTTAATTTTTTATAAGTAACATAATCTCATTGAAAAAGAGCAGAGGGTGCGAATCCTATTTCCTAGGAAGTATACAAGAAAATTCCCTAATAAGAAGAAAAAGAAGAACAAAGGTTCAAAAAGTTTGAAAAACTAGAAAAAAAACTTTTAGGAGTTGCTATCCATGTGTAAAGGGCAATATAATCTTTTTCAACTCCGTCTCCACTGTCTCTCCATCTTCAAAGCTCCGTGCATTCTGCTCTCTTCAAATACACCACATTAAACATAAAGGAGCCAAGATCCAAACTTTCGAAATATCACGACACCCCACTTGAACTCCCAGACTCATCAACAGCTCTCTCACCCTTCTAGGGATAATCCAATCCACACCAAGCAAATTACATAACGAACTCCATAAATCTCTTGCTACTTCCACGATGAAAAAGAAGAAGATTAATAGACCCCCCACTCTTTTTGCACATACAACACCAATCCATCACAATGATGTTCCACCTCCTTAGATTATCCAACTTCAATATTTTCCATAAAGTCACTGTCCACACAAAAAATGTCACTCTTGAATGAGTCTTAAATCTTCAAATACTCTTCCACGGAAACAGGAACCAATAGATATGGTTAACACATGATAAAACGTCTTTACTTCGAACTTGTATCTCTTGGAAGGGATCCAACATATTCTATCCACATCTCCTTGCCTTACTCTGAGAGAATACAACATTTCAAAGAAAGAGGAGACTAGGGGTGGCAAAATGGGTACCCATACACGACCCGATTAGACCCGCGGGTACCCGTTACACGATTAGCCTATATCCAGACACGACCCGTTTAGCTAAACGGGTAATCGGGTTGACACGATTATGACACGAAAATAATCGGGTAACCCGACACGACCCGTTTTACCCGTTTAAAATAACCGGGTATAAATGGGTAGACACGACCCGACACGACCCGATTACCCTAAACTATAATTTATTTTTTTTAAAAAAAAAAAAAAAAAAATTCAAAATTGTAATAATAATACTAATACATCAATGATTCAATATAGTCAATGCAAAAAATTGAGTTCTAACTTCTAAGAGATTAAAGGTTTTAATAAAGGATAAGAAAAAAAAAAAAAAAAAATTGGAAAGTAACCGTAATTGACAAATTGTACTCCAAAATAAATTACTAAACTCATAATTTCACCTAAACTTAAAAGTTAAAAGTTAAAACAAGTAAGTTCATTTATTAAAATAGTCCACTTATACCAGCTAAACATCTAAAAGATGCCTGAAACACCTCCAATTTTAGGGTCTTTTTGGTAGGGGGGCTAGAAAAGTAAGAGGAATGAATAGGAAGGATGGAAAAAAAAAATTAGAAAAAAAATGACGAAGGGGTTGTTTTTCTTATACAAACTTTTGTTGGGAAGGATGAAAAAGTATCTTGTAACTATTCACAGCGAATCAGCGATTACCTTGACACCATTCAAACCACTTATTCATGTCATTTTATCTCCTGCTTTCCTCCTATTTTTGCTGCAACTGGATGGAACATGGTGGGCCCATATGGAAACACATCATCCATCCCCTTCCTTTCCCACTATACCAACAAGAAGAGAAAGTAATAATCAACTTCCCATTTCCTCCTTCCAATGTCCACCCTTATCCATTCTCCCACTTCTCCTCCTCCCTACCAAAAATAATGAGAGACCCGTGCGTGAGCTGCTGAGTGCTGGCACGGAAAAATCAGAAAAAAACCGGGTGCGTGAGCTGCTGACCCGGGTCCAGAAAAAAAACCAAGAAAAATAAAACCGGGTTGCTGGGTTGGCGGGTCACGGGTCCAGGAAAAAGGAAAAAAAAACCGGGTCTGACGGGTCGACCCGCCAGACCCGTCAGACCCGGATACTATGCGGGTCTGGCGGGTCGACCCGGCAGGCCCGCACAGTAATCGTGTCTGGCGGGTCGACCCGCCAGACACGAAATTTCCGGGTCTTAATCGGGTAGACCCGATTACGACCCGAACCCGATTAGCCCAAACCCAATACCTGTTTTTTCGTGTCGTGTTCGTGTCGGATTTGCGGGTCGTGTCAAAATTGCCGGCCCTAGAGGAGACCAACTCCACTTCCCAATCCTGTACAGGTCTTGTAAAAATTATATTCCTATGAATACTTCCATCCTGGTATAGCATGAGATCTACCATCTGCTCGTCCTTACAATATGAAATACTAAACAAATCCGGATAAGATATCTTAAATGGTTGATCTCCACACCACACACATTTTTTTGATAAGTAATAATGATATAAAAAGCGCAAAGGGGCGCAACCCACATACACGAGAAGTATAAATAGAGAGTGCCTAAGAGAGAGAGAAATGAAAAAAAAAAATCAAAGAAACTAATTACTAAAGGAGCTAGTCAAGCGGCCGTCCAAGAGTAAGAGTAAAGAAGAAAAAGTGAGTCAATTCCTCTATGGTTCTAGTGAAATTTTCAAAACATCTAGCATTTCTTTCATTCCAAATACACCACATAAGACACAGAGGGATCATCTTCCACACAACCACGCTTCGAGATTGTCCTCCCGACCACCAGCTATCGAACAAGTCCCTCACCCTGCAAGGCATGACCCAAAGCAACCCAAACCGCTTAAAAATTGTGTGCCAAAGAGCACTTGTGAGCTCACAATGGAGAAGAAGATGATCAACTGACTCCCCGGTCTTCTTCCACATACAACACCACTCCACTACCACTATGTTCCTCTTACGCAGAGTATCATGAGTCAAAATTTTGCCTAGGGTCGCAGTCCACCTGAAAAATGCCACTCGCTGAGGCGCCTTAGTACGCCAGATGCTCTTCCAAGGAAACTCCTCTTGATTAGAATTGGACAAGGCCTTGTAGAGCGACTTAACCTCAAACTTGCCCTTCTTGGACGAAGACTAGCAAATACGATCTACATTGCCTAAGGAAACCTTGCAAGAATACAATCGATCAAAAAAAGGAGAAGCCAAATCCATCTCCCAATCTTGGACTAGCCGTACAAAAATGACATTCCACTCAACAACCCCATTCCTCCTAGTAAAATTATCCTTCACCCAAGCTTCTTTGTGTCTGGCAATACTGAATAAGGACGGGAAGGCTTGCTTCAAAGAATTGTCCCCACACCAAATATCATGCCAGAAACGAACTTTCGAACCCTCTCCCACCTCAAACCGAATACCTTTGGCAATAAAAGTCCACCCTTTGCGAACATGCTTCCATAGACCCACACCATGAGAACCCGAAACCTCCTTTGTGCACAACCCACTTGCTTGGTCTTCATACTTAGCTTTGATCAACTTACACCAAAGAGCCCTGCTCTCATTCGCATATCTCCAAAGCCATTTCCCCAAAAGAGCTTGATTAAACTGGTGCAACTTCCGAATGCCAAGACCACTATAGCGTAGGGGGCGTCAAACTTGGTTCCAACTTACAAGATGCAACTTAGGTTCATCTCCCATTCCTCCCCACAAGAAATCTCTTTGGACTTTCTCAAGCCTTTTAGCTACACTTAAAGGAATCGAAAACAGAGGCAAAAAGTAAGTCGGAAGATTAGCCAAAGTGCTCTTAATGAGAGTTAAACAACCTCCTTTAGAGAGATACATTCTCTTCCAACCTGTCATCTGACGCTCCATCTTTTCGATCACATCATTCCACATAACCGTATCCTTATACGGCACCCCAAGAGGGAGACCCAAATACTTCATAGGCAACTCGGCAACACTACACCCAAAGATATTAGCTAAAACCCCAATGTTCTCCACCTCACCAATAGCCACAATCTTTGACTTTCCCAGATTCACTCTCAAACCCGAAACTGCTTCAAAACATAAGAGAATGAGACGAACATACCAGATTTGCTCGATAGAATCTTCACAAAAAATCAAAGTATCATTCGCAAATAAAGAGTGAGAGACATCAACTCCGACAAGACCCTATTTCCCACCGAGAATCCAGTTAAAAGGCCTTGGTCTACCGTCGCATTCACCATCTTACTCAAAGCCTCCATAACAAGTACAAACAATAACGGAGAGAGAGGATCCCCTTGCCGGATTCCCCTCGAATTGTTGAAGAACCCTTCCGGAGAACCATTCACAAGAATGGAGAATCTTACCGACTTAATACACCACTCTATCCAAGCCCTCCACCTCTAATCAAAACCACATCCATGCAGCAAATACAAAACAAAGTCCCAATCTACATGGTCATAGGCCTTTTCCAAATCCAATTTACAAAGAACACCTGGCACCCCTGATTTCATGCGACTATCCACACATTCATTTGCAATGAGAACGGAATCTAGGATTTGCCGACCCCCAATAAAAGCATTTTGAGAATAGGAAATGACCTTACCCAAAACAGTTCTCATCCTATTGGCAAGAACCTTAGACACAATTTTATACACCCCTCCCACCAAGCTAATGGGCTGAAAGTCCTTCATCTCCACTACATCCGCCTTTTTCGGAATCAAGGAAATAAAAGTTGCATTCAAACTCTTCACCAATTGACGTTTACGATGGAACTTAGCGAAAACCGCCATAACATCTTGTTTAATAACACCCCAGCAAGCTTTAAAAAAAGCCATGGAAAAGCCATCTGGACCCGGAGCCTTATCACCATCCATGCCTTTTACCACCTCCCAAACCTCATTTTCCTCAAAATCTCTTTCTAACCACCTATTATCCTTCTCATCGATGGAAAAAAAAGGCTGGTTATCCGTTCTAGGGCGCCAAGTGCTTTGTTCCGAGTATAAGCTTTGGTAATACTGCACTATGTGATCTTTTGCCTCAGCTGGATCACTGGATAATACGCCATTAATACGAAGCACTTCCACACGATTGTACCTTCGATGAGAATTAGCCATCTTGTGGAAGAAGCGAGTATTCTGATCCCCCTCCTTGAGCCACAAAGCTCTTGATTTTTGGCGCCAATGAATTTCTTCACGCAACAAGGTATTTTCCAAATCTTTCAACATGTCCGCCTTTCGGAACTTCTCCTCCTGATCTAAGCCTCTCGATTCCGACAACTCATCCAACTCCTGGATACCTCCCAACAACTCCTTCTTTTTCCTCCCAATATCCCCAAACACCTTCTCATTCCACTTTTTCAAATCCACTTTAAGGGATTTCAGTTTATTAGCAAGCACAAAACTAAGTAAACCCTCAAACGAATACGACCCCCACCAAGAAGCAACCTTGTCAACAAAACCCTCTGCTTTAAGCCACATATTTTCAAATTTAAAACCCTTCTTATCTCCACAAGGAGTCCCACAGTCCAGTAATAAAGGGAAGTGATCGGAGAGCAGGCGTTGAAGTCTTCTTTGTGACACTGCTGGGTAGTGATCTTCCCAATTCGTGGATAGCAAAAACTGGTCAATCCTTAACCAACTCTTATTTTCTTGATTATTAGACCAAGTAAATTGACCCCCCATCATCGGAATATCCACCACATTGTTCTCTGAAATGAAGTCTGAGAAATCCATCATACCCGATGAATAATAAGAAACACTGGAGCGCTCACTAGGAAATCGTACAATGTTAAAATCCTTGCCAAAACACCAAGGGACCTCCCACACCCTCATCAAACCGGCCAGCTCTTCCCAAAGTGCCCTTCTTTCCACTTCCTCATTCGGCCCATACAGCCCCCAAACGCCCAAACCCAGCTATCCTCCACATTTTGAAAAGAGCAAGCCAAAGTGAAATGCCCCACACATTCCTCCTTACACTCCACTACCCTCCTATCCCACATCATTAACATCCCCCCCGACGAACCATTAGATCCTTTATACTTCCACCCCACATGTTGACCTCCCCGAAGACTATGAATCACCTCTCGGGAGATAGTCTCCATCTTAGTCTCAATCAAACACACTATATCTACTTTCCATTCTTTCAAAAGACCCCTAATGCGCAACCTTTTTTTGAGGGCATTCAACCCTCTCACATTCCATACTAAGATATTAAGCTTCATGATCCACCAAAACGACCCTCTCACATTCCTCAATCTCTTCAAGTCCTTTGAGTGCAGGAACATAGGCAGAAATGCCTCCCAAATCAGAATCATACTGCATTTTAGAAGCTTCAATAGCTTTGAACAAAACCTCCAAGTCCTCCTTTTTTCCCTCATTAGAAACACCAACTTTAGGACAAAATTTGAGGCAGATGAAATCGTGTCTGACCCTAAATCCTCCAACCCTATTGTTTTAGAAATTTTGTCCTTAACCATACCTGAATTAGACTCAAAAAGCTCCAACTCCGATATACAATCCAATCTTTCCTGACCAATTTGAATCAGTGGACCCAATCTCATTACCTCCCCCCGACGAGCTTGCTGAGCGCAACCCCCCACGGCCATCCCAACCTTCCGTCAAGAGGGACTCCCCCTCAGAAGCTGACCTGTGGCCGAGTCCGTACCCGCCCCAGCCTCGCCGGTCTCCATAGGCCTCTCCGGCGACCTCTGATGTTCCTCCGGCGCCAGAAGCGTCTTCGGCACCCTTTGAGAATTTTCCGGCGTCGGTCCAAGGATCCCTTTCAACTGCCCAAACGCCAAAACTAAAGCTTCTAGCGAACCCACCAGAGTCTCGTCCCGTCTCTGCGGCCCTATCTTCCTTTTCCTATATGTCAACAGGGTTTTTCCTTTACTAGAGGGCTGAGTCTCCTCCACCGGGCTTACGGGATTCTTTTGACTTGATTTCTCTCCGGCCAAGAAACCCGTTAGTACCCCCCGCAGAAGTGCCGATAGACTGGGAGTCCCTTCTGTCGCTGACCCAGTCACCCTTCCCCCTGTTAGCACTCTGTCGGCCAACGACAAGCACGCCGATGAAGCCATGAGAAGTCGCGACCTAGTCGTGTCTTTCTCAGAGGCCGCCATTGAAGCCAACCCAGCTTGAGAATTAAAACCTCTTGGACCATCTTGAGCTGGGCTAAAGCTATAGCCCACGCCTGAGCCCACGACACCTTTGGGCTTAAAAATCACCTTCTTCTTCACCTTCAGCCTACTATTGGGCTTTATTATTTTTCCTTCTGGCCCAAATTTCTCCTTCTCTTTCAATTCTGCCTTCCACTGACCAGCAACTTCCTTATCTCCCGGCCCAAGCCCACTGAGCTCCATCTGTTTAATCACCCTGTCGATCTTGCTCATCCCCACGTCACATTCCCTCTTCAGACGTCTCAACGACTCCTTCACGTTGAGGAGCTCAATACCTACCTTAGAGTAGGTTTGCCCAGCATGGTACCCCATCCCCTCTCGTCCCTTCATGCGATCAGAGACTGACAACGACGCAGATTGCTCCACCGGCTTTGCTGTACAACTCGCTTGAACTGTTGGCAAGACCTCCACGCAACCTCCAGTCTTCGTACCATTCACGCCACCCTTTACCGGACCTAGAACAGACTTCGCCAGCCAGAAAGATTTCGTTGGAACCGTAATAGGCTCCATCGGAACTCCCCCCGAACCTCCCTGAGCCATTGCTGGAGCATGGGTCTTCTTCGAACATAATGTCTTCTTGTCATACTTCTGTACCTTCTGTACCGTATATCCTCACCGACCTGGTTCTTGGTAGACATTGCAACCTTCCTGGGTTGCCCACGACGACAGTCTCACTGTCTCCGCATAGCTTCTCTGCTTCTTTAACTCCTTTTCTCCCTTAAGCTCTCTATACTCACTGATCACTCGGTGTTCATGGAGAGAGGAGATAGCCGCTTGCATTTCCTTGATGAAACGATCCCACCCAAGCCCACGACGTCCTTCAGGAATGATGATCGAGCCACACCTTCTTCTTCTATCGAATTCCTCCACTGTCAGGAAAGATCCATGCCTATTAGAGCACTTATGAGCAATTATTCTAGGGTATCCAGCTCTGGATTGATCCCAAAATACTTCAAAATTGTCCACTGCCACCAAATCATCCACTATTCGCACCATCCAGGCTAGCTCATCCTTTTTTAGAAAGATGGACCTTTTGATTCTTTTGCTCCTTTCAAAAATCCTCACCCTTGATACTCCTACCTTGATCAACACCTCAAACTCCTTGGACTCCACCGTTGACCTTCTCGGCCCATCCATGACACAACCTGAAGCTAGCACCAACCAACTTACACACGCCCCCACACGCCGACACAGCTCTCAGCTCTCCCCACACCACACACATCATGCAAAAACCTGACCTTGAATCCATCACCCACCTCTAATCTAACAAATTTTGAAAAACTTTCCCACCCTCTCCTATGTTTTCACACCCCCACTCCAAAATGTCCCATTACCTCATTGGAACACCAACCTCCCTTTAAATTGTCATATTCCACAATGCCTCACTCTCCGTAGCATAATGCCATAGCCAATTACCCAATAGGGCTCGATTAAACTAATTCAAGTTTCTATTCCCCAATCCTACTCGTTTCATTGGGGTACAAATTTTTGACCCATTAACCAAGTGGAATTTAAACCTGCCACCAATTCCACCCCATAAAAAGCCTCGCTAAAGTTTATCAATTAGCCACGCCTATTGGAATAGGGAAAAGAGACAAGTAGTAAGTTGGCAAATTAGACAGTGTGCCTCCCTTAGATAAATAAACGTATATTATCTAGCCAACCAACTTTCCATTTTTTCATTGATGCCATTCCAAATAAATATAGCCTTGTAAGAGCATTCACAATGGGTTCTTTATATTTAGCTTTT
The DNA here is from genome assembly GCF_965113065.1 of Corylus avellana. Taxonomy (NCBI): domain Eukaryota; kingdom Viridiplantae; phylum Streptophyta; class Magnoliopsida; order Fagales; family Betulaceae; genus Corylus; species Corylus avellana. The sequence goes on along the minus strand of NC_142490.1, from coordinate 23,896,296 downwards.
CCCTAAAAATCTAACAAAACTCATGAAAACATTCATTTAACAAGTTCCTTTTTTTACTTTATATTTAACTATTGTTAGACATGCTTTCTACATTCTAAGAGCCAAAAAGCTAAAATTATATAATTTTTTAAGCTTATGTTGTATTGACCACTCCCCTGATTGGTTTAAAACAATAAAAAATAATATTTAATTAAATTAGAGAAAGGTATAGAAAGTTTGATGTTTGATGCTTTTTAAAAGTGCCTCTCTAAATTTGATAAAGTGAATTTTCTCCTCAAATTTCGCTTTTATTTGAGGAGCCCATTGTGAATGCTCTAAAACACCCAAAGGCAAAGCCAAATACTTCATTGGTAAAGAAGTTACTCTACAACCAGGAATGCGAGCCAATTCCTCTATATGTCCAACTTCACCAACAAGAGCTATCTCTGATTTTGCCAAATTAATCTTTAGTCTTGAAACAACTTCAACACATAAGAAAAAAGAATGGGTATAAAAATAATATTATCTTGAAATAGGTCCAACTTTCAATGTAAGGTTATCATGTGGTATAAAGCTATTAAATCTCGGTGGTGTTGTAGATTTAATTGCACCCAGTATCATTCTAAAAAGCCGCCGTAGCACATGAACTTGAGGATAACTCAACACTTTGTACTGCATGCATATCCTTGATGAGAAGCATTCAAGACCAATCTGTCTCCAACAATTTTCACACAAAATGCCATGGAAAGTTTTATTTGGTGTTTATCTTGTGAAAAAGGTGGGAATAAAGAGACTTTTTATTTTTTATTTTTTATTTTTATATAAGTAATAAAATATTTTACTACAAAAAGCGTGAGGCGCCCGTAAGTACACAGGATAGTGAAGAATAAGATAGCTAAGCAGTTGCATAAGAACAAGGAGTTGCTGATCGAGTTTGTGGCGGAAACTCCGGTGGAGGGGGTGGACGGCTATTCTGAGGTGGCGCTCAGTGCGGTGAAGTTCCCTCCCATTGTGGGGTTGTCTTGTGGAGGTGACAAGGAAAGACTGTTGGATCTTTTTTCAGTCATTGAAGAGGAGCGGGAGCCCAAAAATGACGTTTCTGCTCCAAAGGCTAAGGGAGGGAGCTCAAAATTTTGGAATGCTCCATTAATTTTGAGGCTAGAGGCCACGGCTGGAATAGGGTCATTGGCAAGGTGATGTAGGTTTGCCTATTGAGCTTAGGGTTTTTGAGTGTTTTGGGGTATTGGATTCTTTAGGACTCTTTTGTTTTTAGGGTTGGTATAGGGTCTTCTTTTTGTGGGATTTTGTGGGGTTTTTTTTTTGTATACTATCTATGTACTTAGAGGCACATTGCGTTTTATTTTTTTATTTTTATTTATACAATATTACTTATCAAAAAAAAGTACATAGGATATTCTTTCCGCTTCAAGAAAGAATATACTCTTTATGCTTCTTTCCCCATTAACTGTTATTTGGTTGTGTCATGGCTGGTTCGAGGAGGTGGTCAGTGGAGTCCAAGGAGTTTGAGGTTTTGTTTAAGGTGGGGCAGCTGGGGTAAGGATTTTGAGAGGAGTAATAGATTCAAAAGGTCCATTTTCATGAAAAAGGACGAGTTAGCGTGGATGGTGCGAATAGGTGAGGCTCTGGTGGTTGTGGATAATTCAGAAGTTTTTTGGGATTAGTCTAGAGCTGGGTATCCTAGAATAATAGCTCAAAAATGTTCAAACAGGCATGGATGTTTTCTGACAGTGGAGGAATTTGATGGAAGGAGGAGGTGCGGCTCAATCATCATTCCTGAAGGACGTCGTGGGTTTGGGTGGGATCGTTTCGTCGAGGAAATGCGAGTGGCAAACTCGTCTCTCTGTGAGTCTCGAGGGGTAAGTGAGCACCAAGTATTCAGGGAAGACAAGAGAGATAAGGAGGTGAAGGAAAAAAGGAGCTATGCGGAAACACTGAGAATGTCATCGAAGTCAACCAAGGATTGCTACAATTCTTTCCTAGAACCGAAGGCCAGGGTGACTAGGGAGCGGAAAGATGACTCCGAATACAGGAAGCGGCAAGCTCAAGATTATGGCAGCAAGGCGGTGTTTCTGTCGAAGACCCATGATTCGGCGTTGGCTATCGGTGTTTCTGGGGTGGGTCCGAAGAAGCTACCCTTGCCGGCGAGGTCTGATACAGGTCCGATAGAGGCTAGTAGGCACAGCGTGAAGAATGGAGGATGCATGGAGGCGCCGATAAGAGCTCCGGCAAGTTGCAATTCATTGCCGGCAAGGCAGAAGGCGTCGACGTTAGCTTCTGTGCACTTGAAGGGATGGAAGGGAGTGGTGAACCATGCTGGGCAGACCTACTCTGATGTACATCTCGAGCTCCTCAACGTGAGGGAGACTTTGAGATGTCTGAAACGGGAATGTGACGTGGGATTGATAAAACTTGACAGAGTATTCAAGCAGTTGGAGGGCAATGGGCTTGGGCAGGGAGATAAGAAAGATATAGGCCATCAAAGTTCAGTTTGGAAAGGAAAGGAAAAGTGTGGGCTGAGCTCAAAGCCCAACAGCAAGATGAAGGTGAAAAAAAGAGTAGTTTTTAAGCCCAAAGGATTGCTGGGCTCAAGCGCGGGCTGCTTCAGTAGCCCAGGTAGAGTTGGACCGAAAGATATATGTCTTTTAGCTGAGGTGGCAATCAGGGAGGAGGCTGAGGAGAATTCGTTAGAGCTGAGATCACACTTAGCACAATCAGCGAACTCGTCGTTGCTGGCCGAGAAGGTTCTACCTGTGGGTGGGAGGGCTGTATTAGCGGAAGGTGGTATACTCACAGAGGTCTTCGGCACTTCTACATGGGTTGGCAATGGGTTTATGGTCGGTGAGAAGCCAAGCAACAGAGTCTCCACCATGTCGGCGATCGAGGCTCAGGTTACCGGAAAGGGAAAGGGTTTGTTGACTTATAGGAGAAGGAATTTTGGGCAAAAAAATTGGGACGATGTGTCGGTAGGCTCGATTGCGGCTTGTGGGCAGGGGAAAGGGGTTCTGGGGTCGAAGCCGGAATCAGCCCAGAGGGTGCCGAAGATGCAAGGTTCGCCGGAAAATGCCCAGAGACCGCTGATTTGTCTTGTGGAGACCGGAGAGGCTGGGGAAAGTATTGCGACTTGTGGGTAGGGGAAAGAGATTCTGGGGTTGAAGCCAGAATCAATCCAGAGGGTGCCGGAGACGCAATTCTGGCCGGAACATACCCAGAGCCCGCCGATGTGTACTGTGGAGACCGAAGATGTGGGGGCAAGTACGGGCGTGGGTGCAGATCAGTTCTTGGTGGAGTACCCTCTCGTCGGAATAAAAGAATGGTAGGGGGGAGCTGTTTGCAGGAATTATGTCGGGGGGAGGCAAGCAGTACGAGTCCGCAGTGGCTGGAGGGAAAAAAAGGAGTGGAGTGTATGCCAGCAATGGAGCCCTTCGGGCCTGGCTCTAGTTTGGAAGAGGAAAGTATCTCAGATTCTGTTGGGTTGGAGGATTTAGGGCCAGGGTTGATGTCTTCCAGTTGGGTAGTTAATAATTGCCTCAAATTCTGCCCTAAAATTGGTATTACTGATGAAGGGAAGAAAGGGGAGTTGGAGTTTTTGTTCAACTCTATTGAAGCTTCTAGGATACAGGGTGATGCTGATTTGGGAGGCATCTTTGCCTATGTTCCAGCCCCAACAGGATTAAAGGAGCTCAAGGATTGTGAGAGGGGCACGTTGGTGGATCATGAAGCTTAACATAGTTGCATGGAATGTGAGAGGGTTGAATGCCCTCAAAAAAAGGTTGCGTATTAGGGGTCTATTAAAAGAGTGGAAAGTAGATGTAGTGTGTTTGATTGAGACAAAGATGGAGGTTATTTCCCGAGAGGTGGTTCATAGTCTTTGGGGAGGCCAACATGTGGGGTGGAAGTTTAAAGGGTCGAATGGCTTGTCGGGGGGGATGTTATTGATGTGGGATAGGAGGGTGGTGGAGTGTAAGGAGGAGTGTGTAGGGCATTTCTCCTTGGCTTGCTCTTTTCAAAATGTGGAGAACAACTGGGAGTGGGCTTTCGGGGGGGTGTATGGTCCGAATGAGGATGGGGAGAGAAGGGCTCTTTGGGAAGAGTTGGCTGGTTTGATGAATGTGTGGGAGGTTCCTTGGTGCCTTGGAGGGGATTTTAATATCGTTCGGTTCCCTAGTGAGCGCTCCAATGTGTCTTACTATTCCACTAGCATGATGGATTTCTCGGATTTCATCTCAGAGAACAACTTGGTGGACATGCCCTTGATGGGGGGTCAATTTACGTGGTCTAATAATCAAGAAAATGAGAGCTGGTCTAGAATTGACCGTTTCTTGATTTCCTCGGATTGGGAAGATCACTGCCCTGCAGTGTCACAAAGAAGATTTCAGCGCTTGATTTCCGATCACTTCCCTTTATTATTGGACTGTGGGGCCCCTTGTGGAGGTAATAAGAGCTTTAAATTTGAAAATATGTGGCTTAAAGCTGAAGGTTTTATTGATAAGGTTAGTTCTTGGTGGGGGTCTTACTCGTTTGAGGGTTTACCTAGTTTTGTGCTTGCTAAGAAATTGAAATCTCTCAAATTGGATTTGAAAAAGTGGAATGAGGGGGTGTTTGGGGACGTTGGGAGAAAGAAAAAGGAGTTGTTGGGAGGTATTTAAGAGTTGGATGAGTTGGCAGAGGTAAGAGGGCTAGCCCAGGAGGAGAAGGTTCGAAAGGCGGATATGGTGAAAGAATTGGAGAACACCTTGCTGTGTGAAGGAATTTATTGGCGCCAAAAATCGAGAACTTTGTGGCTCAAGGAGGGGACCGCAATACTCGTTTCTTTCACAAGATGGCTAACTCTCATCGTAGGTTCAATCGTGTGGAAGTGTTGTGTATTAATGGCGTTCTATCTGATGATCCAGCTGAGGTAAAAGATCATATTGTGAGGTATTATCAAAGCTTATACTCAGAACAAAGCACGTGGCGGCCTAGAATGGACAACCAGCCTTTTTTGGCCATAGATGAGGAGGATAATAGGTGGTTAGAAAGAGATTTTGAGGAAAATGATGTTTGAGAGGTGGTTAAAGGCATGGATGGTGATAAGGCTCTAGGTCCGGATGGCTTCTCCATGGCTTTTTTTCAAGCCTGCTAGGGTGTTGTCAAACACGATGTTATGGCAGTTTTTGCCGAGTTCCATTGTAGACGACAGTTGGTGAAGAGCTTGAATGCAACTTTTATTTCCTTGATCCCAAAGAAGGCAAATGCGGTGGAGATGAAGGACTTTCAGCCCATTAGCTTGGTGGGAGGGGTGTACAAAATTGTATCTAAGGTTCTTGCAATTAGGATGAGAACTGTGTGGGGTAAGATCATATCATACTCTCAAAATGCTTTTATTGGGGGTCGCCAAATCCTAGATTCTGTTCTTAGTGCAAATGAAAGTGTGGATAGTCGCATGAAGTCAGGGGTGTCAGGTGTTCTTTGCAAATTAGACTTGGAGAAGGCCTACAACCATGTGAATTGGGACTTTGTGTTGTATTTGCTGTATAAGTGTGGTTTTGGCGAGAGGTGGAGGGCGTGGATAGAGTGGTATATTACGTCGGTAAGATTTTCCATTCTTGTGAATGGTTCTCCGGAAGGCTTCTTCAATAGCTCGAGGGGAATTCAGCAAGGGGGACCCTCTTTCTCCGTTACTTTTTGTGCTTGTTATGGAGGCTTTGAGTAAGATGGTGAATGCGACGGTTGACCAAGGCTTTTTGACTGGTTTCTCGGTGGGAAATAAGGTGTTATCGGAGTTAGTGGTCTCTCACTCTTTATTTGCGGATGACACTTTGATCTTTTGTGAAGCTTCCATCGAGCAAATCCGGTATGTGCGTCTCATTCTCTTATGTTTTGAAGCTGTTTCGGGTTTGAGAGTGAATCTTGGAAAATCTAAAATTGTGGCTATTGGTGAGGTGGAGAACATAGGGGTTTTAGCTAATATCCTTGGGTGTAGTGTTGCGGATTTGACGATGAAGTATTTGGGTCTCCCTCTTGGGGCGGGATATAAGGATAAGGTTATGTGGAATGAGGTGATCGAAAAAATGGAGCGTCAGATGGCAGGTTGGAAGAGAATGTATCTCTCTAAAGGAGGTCGTTTAACTCTCATTAAGAGTACATTGTCTAATCTTCCAACTTACTTTTTGTCTCTGTTTCCGATTCCTATGAGTGTAGCAAAAAGACTTGAGAAAGTTCAAAGAGATTTCTTATGGGGAGGGATGGGAGATGAGCCTAAGCTGCCTCTTGTAAATTGGAATCAAGTCTGTCGTTCCCTTCGGTACGGTGGGCTTGGCATTCGTAAGTTGCATCAGTTTAATCAAGCTCTCCTGGGTAAATGGCTTTGGAGATATGCGAATGAGAACGAGGCTCTGTGGTATAAGGTTATCAAAGCTAAATATGAAGATTTGGAGGGTGGATGCTGCATAAAGGAGGTTTCGGGTTCCCATGGTGTGGGCTTATGGAAGCACATTCGTCAAGGTTGGAAATTATTCGCCAAAGGTATTCGTTATGACATGCGGGTGGGTTCGAAAGTTCGTTTTCGGCATGATATTTGGTGTGGGGACTCCTCTTTGAAGCATGCTTTCCCGTCTTTATTCAGCATAGCCAGACATAAAGAAGCTTGGGTAAAGGATAACTTTATTTGGAGGAATGGGGTTGTTGAGTGGAATGTTATTTTTGTGCGGTCAGTACAAGATTGGGAGATGGATTTGATTTCTTCTTTCTTTAACCTGTTGTACTCGTGCAAGATATCCATAGGTTCTATGGATCGTATTCGATGGTCTTCGTCTAAGAAAGGCAAGTTCGAGGTTAAGTTCTCTTCAAGGCATTGTCCAAATTTGACCATGAGGTGTTTCCCTGGACGAGCATTTGGCGTACTAAGGTGCCTATGCCAGTGGCTTTCTTCAGGTGGACCGCGGCCTTGGGCAAAATTTTACGACATCCTGCGGAAGAGGAACCTAGTGGTAGTGGAGTGGTGTTGTATGTGCAAGAAGAAGGAGAGTCAGTCGATCATCTTCTTCTCCATTGCGAGATCGCAAGTGTTCGTTGGCATACTATTTTTGATCGGTTTGGGATGCATTGGGTCATGCCTTGCAAGGTGAGGGGCTTGTTCGATTGCTGGTGGTTGGGAGGACGTTCTCAAAGCGCGGTAGTGTGGAAGATGATCCCTCTGTGTATTCTGTGGTGTATTTGGAATGAAAGGAATGCTAGATGCTTTGAGGACTCCACTAGGACTATAGAGGAATTGAATCATTTTTTCTTCTTTACTTTGTATTCCTGGATGGCCGCTTGGCTAGCTCCTATAGGGATTACCTGCTCTGATTTCCTTTTTCATTTTTCTCCCTCTTAGGCGCTCTCTTTTATACTTCCCGTGTATGTGGGTTGCGCCCCTCTGTGCTCTTTTATATCATATTTACTTACCAAAAAAAAAAAAAAAACTACATAGGATAACCAAAGCTAGCTCACAAAGGAAACCCAACAAACCCACCAAAGGCCCTCAAACCTGAACCCCACAAAAAAAACACGACACTATATGACGTGAGCCTAGCCTTTCCCGCGCCGAGAGGAAGAGCTAGCATCGCCATAGTTTATGGAGCTTCTTAAATTCAATAGCTCCCTCTTACCCTTAGACTTAGGGCATGCTATCTTAACAACTCGATGATAATCCTCTTCAATGCCTTCTAAGTTCGCCAAAGACGGATCCTTGTCCTCTTCACCATCCATCAACCAATCCAATGACGTGTCTGGGTGGTAAGCATCCCGTGGGAAAGGGGAATCACCAACCTCCCCATCCCAAATCTTGCCACCCTAATCCCACACAATGATCTCCCTAGACGAACTGAAGCCTACCGGCCACTTTTGAGATTGGGTCAATCCAGTCAACGTGAAGTCCTCACCCATTTCAGCAGTTGTGGTGTCAGAGGTGTAGCCACCCAAAGGAGAGGGAGCCCCTTTCACCCAATCATCCTTAACAACCATAGTCGACGGCGAAGCGACTGACATCTTGGGCAAGGGAGGAAAACTACCTTTCACTGACTGACTTGGAATAAGAAACCCCCGCTGTAGAAAGCCCATCCCATCACCGGAGTAGAATGCTGAGTCATATTTCACTAGTGCAACCCCAAGAGAAGTGACTTTCTCCAGCTTCCTCTACATGAACTGATCCCGAAAATGGAGGCAATGAGATTTGTGCAGCCTCTAACGAAATCTGTGCAACGAACCCAACACTTGGCGTAGATTGAAACTGCACCAACAGAGCACTGAGAGACTCCACCGCCTCAAGAAGAAGAGAATCTTTCACCGGAACTCCTCTGGCTTCCTTAGCTCTCCGGTAATATTTCAACGTCTACTTGTACATTGACCAGACTAATGGAGTCCCATTCTCCGACGTCCCCGGAAGCGAGTGGAGTCTCTCTCGGGGGAATAAAGAGAGACTTGACAAAGCCCATCAACTGGACTCTGAAGTCAGGGCAAAGGGCTAATAAGATGTGCATAAATTGTTAAACCCCAAACTTTCGAGGTGCAGTGGAGTGAAAGTTGTAAATATAGGTTGACTACGTAATATCTTACAGAAATTCCATGTGGTAATACTTGGTAAGAGCACAACATTTTCCATTAAAAGTGGCTTTTTTCGTTTGGTTGGCGGCTTTAAGGAAAATTCTTACCATGGACAATCTTAAGAAGAAGCATGTCATTGCGATCAATTGGTGTTGTTTGTACAAACAGAATGGGGAGTTCGTGGACCATCTCCTTCTTCATTGTGAGGTTGCATGTGCCTTATGGAATGCTATCTTGGGATGTCCTGGGCTATGCTTAATTAGGTGGTTGATTTGTTTGCCTGTTGGTGGACAAGCGGGTGGTTGCTTTCGGAGTGCTGTTGTATGAAAGATGGTGCCTTCTTGTCTTATGTAATGCTTGTGGAGGGATTGAAATGATAGAACTCTCTAGAACCAAGAAAGGACATTGGAGGAGCTCAAGTCTTTTTTTCTTTTATTTCCTCTTTTCTTAGACTGCTGCATTTTTAGCTCCCTTAGTGACTAGCTTTAATGATTTTTTTGTTATTTTTTTCTTTTGCTTAGGCGTTCTCTTGTTTACTTCCTATGTATTAAGATTGTGCCCCACTGCATTCTTTAATGATTACATTACTTATCAAAAAAGTATATTATTTGGATTTGAAGTATTTCCTTTTGTATTATGTTAGGTTATGGATTTCCGATATAGCATTCTTTTGTATCATGGGGATAGTTCTGTGGTGGGGATTTTGATGGTTATGCAGATCAGAGATGGAATTCTTTGGATTTTTTTTATCTTACCTGCAATTTGGTTTGCATATATTATATATTTCGCATCTACCTTTATTTTATTTTATTTTTATTGGTTGAAATTTCTATGCTTATTAAAAAGAAAAAAAATTTGCCATCAATTTTTCTTCTGGTAGTTCAAAAATAAATAGAATGAAATTGATTGTTTAGAAATTTGATTACATGTCGAACTTTTTTATGAATTTTCAAATTTACTACGGCCTCCAAATAGCAAACTTCACCAATGGTCAGACTATGGATTCCTTGATGATAAACAAAAAAATACTTAACTTCTTTATTTTTTCCAAATTTATGGGTTTTCTATGTTGTGTTTCTTCTTCTTCACTCATTGATGAAGTAAAGAGCGGGCTCTTTCTCTCTTGGCAGTGTTGAGCTAATTGTTAATTTGTATTTTAGTTGATTTATATTACTTGGTTGTCGGGAAAAGCAAGAGGAGGAATGATTTTAGAAGTTTTAAATAGAAAAAGAAAAATATATTTTCCTTGTTTGAATAAAGGATGGAGAGAATAATGGTTTATACATGGTATAAAATTGATAACTGAATTATTTATCCAAAAAAAAAAAAATTGATAAGTGATATTTATTAAAAAAATAAAATTGATAAGTGATGCCACCTTATTTCATTGGTTTAAGCAATTGTGTACGTTATGCCATTGGTTTGAAGTTTGAACATCATCTGCACCTCGTATTTGGGGCTTTGGAATTTAATCTTTACTGTAAGGGGATTTTGGTGTCACAAATAGAACCACAAGGTGTCCATGTTCTATGGCCTCACTGTAGAGGTGTAAAGTGTAATTTCCCGGAACACACAAAAAGTGAAAAGAAGGAGAGAGGTTGGGAGGGAGTTGGCGCATTGCTTACCATGTTTTTCATGTCACTATATGTGAATGATCCTTTAGTTTTGAACTAGAACAACAACATATTTGGTTGTCTAACTACAAATTATGGAGTTGTTTTTCATCGTTCATAGAATCTTATGGTTCTTGGACCGATCTAGATTACTCACTCAAAGATCTCAGGTCAAACTGTTGTTTCAAAAAGAGGTATATGCTATCTGTGATATGCTAATAAAGAAAATTTAAATGTCCAACTTCTTTGTGGTTTCATCTTCATTTAGTCTTCCTTCTCCGTGTTGACTATGAATTTCTTTTCATGAATATTAGTATTTTTTTCCCGGGCAGCTAGAACCGAGATCTAAAAACTTAAGACTTATCTAAAATTTCTCTTGTGCAGCCTATGTTGGATGTGCCAATATATGGGAGAATTGCAACACTTGAACTTTTTCGCCCTCATGTGAGCATTGCTATTAATTTTTTTTATCTGAACCTACACATTTATTTTGTGATTTACTTTTTATTTTTTACTGCACTCACATTACTTGTTCTGAACAGGGTGAGGCACAGGATTTTCTATTTATTGCAACAGAAAGATACAAATTCTGTGTTCTTCAATGGGATGCCGAGAAATCTGAGCTTATTACAAGGTTTAAGCTTTAATGCTTTATTTTCTTAATTGATGTTGGGTATTGTTGGGAGTTAGTGCTCATACTTGTATTTTGTAGGACATAATCATGTCAGTGTGAACAATTGAGTCTGAAAAGGCTGTTATATTTTTATGTTTTATTAAAAAAGAAAGCTAAGCTGTTATCTTGTTTATGAAGTCAAACAGTAAGTATATTGATTGTTAACTTGCCTTTTCTTATGTGAATCAACTTTTGGGGGTGTTGTGGGGTGGGGGGAGATAGAGAGCACTCTAAACGTGAATTGAAGGAGCCTGTACATGTCTGTGACTCATTGTAATGTTCATATCTTCTTTTGAGAGCCCCTTCCCACTTACCTGAGCACTGTATAATATGGCCAAAATTAGAACTGTGTTTTGAATTCCAATTGGGCTTTTTAGTAGAATTTTGATTATCTTTATGGAGGAAAATGTTGTTATTATGATGCAACATATTCAAAATGAAAGTAACTTAGGCTCTAACTTATTTCAATGTAAAGCAATTTTTATCCAAAAAGTTTTCTAGTAGAAGACATTTATTGGTAAAGTTGTAAAATTTTCACAGTTTGGCTGAAATCTTGAAAATGATCTTAAGAACATTTTCCATTGTTTAGCTTGCTTTGAAAATCATTAACCATATAATTTCTAAAGGATTGGCCTCCTCCTCCTCCCTTGTCAAAACATTGATGAAAATTTTCATGGCCAGCGATCCTGGATTTCTTGGCTTTGCCATCATCATTAAGCTCTACCACCTTGGCTTAACAAACCTCTTCCTCTGCACCCACTTTGAGGTTGACTTCACCCTTTGAAATTCCTTCGTTCGACTTCGCAATCAAGCAATGATTTTTGTTTGAAGCAAAACCTCTAATCACCACCTCAATGCCCTAAAACCCCTTACTTCAAGCTCCCAATAGAACAACAATTGCTTTGGATTCGAATCAAGACCTCAAATGAATTAGAAGTTGTTGCTGAAGATGTCGTTCTGACCAAAAGCAAAACGGAGTGGATGCAATTCGTAACCCGAATTGCCAATTGGATGCATCATTTTCTTAAAAGAAAATTCGAGTTCTGAAGTGAAAAAGCACTACATATGGGACTGACAAAAGGCCATGTGCAAGTACGCAACTGAGATATGAGAACTAAACTGCCATAGGTCATGTGTCTAGCTCGGACCTCATTGCAAGAATGTGGCCTTTGTTGACAACTCCTACTGTGTTTGTTGTGGTGCTTAGTCTATTTGTCGGCAAAGGTGGTAACACTGACAACGTCATCAATCTTGCCAGCTTTAGCCATGATGGCGACTCTTCGGTTTGAAGGTCGTGTTGATCTCCCAATCCCTTTACAGTGTCACCAACTCCCGACTTCAATCTCTCTTATTCTAGAACAATATAACTGTAGATGTCGACAAAGGTGGTAACACTGACAACGTCATCAACCTTGCTAGCTTTAGCCATGATGGCGACCCCTTTGGTTTGAAGGTCATGTTGATCTCCCAATGCCTTTACAATGTCACCAACTCCTTACTCCAATCTCTCTTAATCTAGAACGCTATAACTATAGATGCCAAGAGACCCACCTCTCACCCTAAGCACACAAATGAAGAAAGATAAGGAACAAGATCACTTTGATGATTGGAGGAAGGTTGGGTCTCGATGGAGAGGGAGACAAAGTAGTTGAGGTTGTCACCAGTGCAACTAAGAAAGTTTGAGCTGGGTCGAGTTTGGCCATGATGGAGGGGCAAAGTCTGGGGGAGTGGGACTTATTTTTTAATAAGTAATCGATAATTATTATTAAAAGTGTAAAGGTACCCCTACGTACACAGGAAGTGTACAAGATGATGCACCTAGCTAGAAGGAGCAAAAGGGATAAGGAAATCACTAGTAAGTGACAACGGAGAAACATAAACAACTATTCAAAGATACAAAATTTTGAAGAAAAATGATTTGATCCCCTCCAAAGTCCTCTTACAGTTCTCAAAACTTGTGTCATTGGTTTTCTTCTATAAACACCATGAAAGGCATGTAGGCAAATCCTCTACATAGCCGCACTTTGCGTACTACTGGTAGTCTACCAAAAAGCATACAGGTCAACTACACGTTTAGGCATAACCCAAGACAAGCCAAAACGACTGAAAAAGGCAATCTAAATGGCATAGAAGCCACCTCACAATGAAGAAGAAGATGGTCCACATACTCTCCATTCCTCTTACACATGCAAAATCTGTCCACCGTAATGACATGCTGCTTCCTGAGGTTATCCACGGTAAGGATCTTTCCTAGAGCCTGTAGGGGGAGGGGGATTTAAAATCGTAAAACTTGTTTCATCCATCGTGCTTAGTTTTCTGTTGACCTTCTGTTGGCTTAGGTTTTCTGCTGCATCAAACACCAGAAAATGTCAAAATATTCGCCAAAAAGTGTTGTGAGTCAAACCAAATGCACCGTGGATTGACTCCTTGTAAAAGAATTATTGGTATCAAAGGAAATGAGTGCAAAAACTATGGAAGTTAAGGGGAAAAATGGTTGATTCCAGTATTGGTTGGAAGAAGTCCATAAATCAACCAAGGATGAAAGAAAATGTTGTCCTTATCAAAAAAAATAAATATCTCGATTTGTTGGTGGACTTGTTAAAACTTTTCTAGGTTGCCTCCTAGAAACAGAATTGTTGGTACCAAAGGAAATGAGTGCAGAAAATATGGAAGCTTAGGAAAAAAATGGTTAATTCAAGCATTGGTTGGAAAAAGTCCATAATCAACCATAGGTTTAAAGGAAATTTTGTCCTTGTCAATAAATATCTTGATTTGTTGGTGGACCTGTTAAAACATTTCTCTACATCGATTTTGCTTGCTAAGTATTTTGAGGGATAATGTCTCTGGAAGTTGTAAATTGTTGGATATGATAACTGATTGATAAATCTCTTCTCCATGCAAGAGAAAAAAGAAAAAATCATGGTTCTGTACAATTTAACACCTCTCTCCCCTCTAATTTTTTCTTGTGTTTGGGTTTTTTCTTGAGTTTTAGAGAGAGAGAGAGAGGAGGGGGGAACAAGGTTAACATCAACACAATGGTTAGACAAAGGTTGTCTAGAAGATTGAAAAGTTTGTTAAAGATTGGAATACCTTGATGTTTCCTTTCACAACTTTTTAAATACAAGTGGATCGGTGGTGGATCTAAAGGCCTTCTTCAAAACTCGTTACCGGTGGACAACTGCTTATGATTGTCTTCATATTACTAGATATCATGATTTAAAAAAAAAAAAAAAAAAAAAATCTTTATCTTATTAGGTATTTCTCTTGAACACTTCCTATATATTTGGGTTGCGCCCTTTCGATTTTAATAGAATTTCGACTACCTATTAACAAAACAAGAAAAAGAAAAATACAATTTCAAATAGGGAGTTGCTTTAAGTTTATTTTCCTAGAAGTTACTGTCATTACGTAATAAATCATCTAGATAAAAACTTCTGATCAGGAATGTATACATTTTTCATTCCTTTTATTATCTGCGAAGAATCTTCATAACTCTATGAAACCATTGTATTTTGTTGATAGATTTTACACTAACAAATTCATGTCTGTCGTGCAGAGCAATGGGCGATGTATCAGATCGTATAGGTCGTCCTACAGACAATGGTCAGGTACATATTTGAATCTAGGTTCACTTCATTCTCTTCTTGACTTCTCTCAGTAGGTTTTTAAGTATATCTTAAAGCTGTTGCTTTTCCTTAAGGTGGACATCTATAACTTATTTTAGTTTTTATTGAAAATTTCAGCGAATCTCATTGCACCTAGTTTTCTCTTGTTCTTATTCTTATTATTTTCCTGCAGATTGGCATAATTGACCCAGATTGCAGACTAATTGGACTCCATTTATATGATGGATTGTTCAAGGTATGTTGTTTGATATAATTAATTGCGGTGTCCATGGCTAATACTTTTTTGGTAGTTTGTGTCCCTATTTACAGTAGAGCAGAATTCTTATCTTTGCCTTTACATTAAATTTTTTTTAAGTGACCATCAAAGTTTGTGGTTTCTCAGGTCATTCCTTTTGATAACAAGGGGCAGCTCAAAGAAGCATTTAACATTAGGTATGCTGCTTTTATTGTTCTTTGGGCTTTTCTTTGTGTAAAAAATTACTTATCAAAAGGAAATTGTTCTTTGGGCTTCTAGCCAGAAAGGGATTTTTGGTTGAGTATGCTTGTGAAGTAATTGGCTATGGCATGGATGCATAATGTATTAAATACTCTCAAAATCTCATATTTTTTTGTCCATGTAGCTGCTGAAATATACAGAAACTTCATTCGCTGATATATATATATATATATATATATATATATATATATACATGTAGCTGCTGAAATATACAGAAACTTCATTCGCTGATATATATATATATATATATATATATATATATATATATATATATATAGGTGGTTCCTTCTTGAAGATTTATCTTTATCAATCATACAATAGTTCATGCTTTTAATGTTTTAGCATTTTCTTAGTTTATTGGAAGAATCAATCTAGTTACATCTTTTTACCTTTTGTGTTTTCAGGCTCGAGGAACTTCAAGTTTTGGATATCAAGTTTCTTTATGGTTGTTCAAAACCCACAATTGTGGTTCTCTACCAGGTGCCCCCTATATTTCTTTTTTCATCCATATGTTTATCAAGCGCTGTGTGCTTTTCAATGTATTTACAAAAAGTTCTTCAATTATCATTAATGCTACCTTTCTATTGCATTTTATTTTGGGACTTTTGTGACACTTCAAAAAGTTAGTCCCACATTGGGGTGGATGAATTTTTCACGTAGAGTGGATAGATTATAAATGTGTTCATGTAAGTCTTACATTGGTTCTTTAGTAGGTGATACTGGGCTTTATAAGTGATTTTAGAGAGCTCCTATTGTGACTTGACTAGTTCTTTTAGAGCGATACAGTAGATGTGGCTAGTGCTTTCCCAATAGTTATTATAAATGGTATTAGAGCAACCTAGTAACACCATGTAGCATTGGAGCATGAGTAATTCTAGAAGTTCCTCTTGTGTCTTTCCAAGAATGATGTGGCTCTTAAAATTACCATTTGATCAAAATCCAATAATGATCAATCACAAGCTCAATGGTGATTTTAAGAGACACATCATTCTTGGAGGGACACAAGAGTAACATGAGAGGGACTTGTAGCATTACTCATTGGAGCATTGCGACATGAACCCTAATGAGGATGTCAAGGATTTGAGTGAGTAGATTATGACACCCCAGAAAGTTTCTCCCTGCTGCTCCTTTTCCCATTCTTTTTGGTCCCTTGAAAGTCACTTTGGCCTATGGATTACACAGGGTAGTTGACTTTTTTTTTTTTAATCACCCATTGGCAAACTCTTATTAAAATAACATCTCTGTGACAGGTATATGCATTTGTTCCTGTATAAATGCACATGTATAAACCTTGTCATATGTGAAATTCTTAAGTAAAAGGGTGGGATCTTAATCCATGCTCATTACATTTCCATTGTCTGTAATTGTGTCTGTGGAGTGCCGCATTATGAGTGGCTCTAATATAAGCTTGGCCTCCAACATGTGAACGACTCTTCCTTAGAAATGTAACATTTAAATGACACTTATATAGAAATGTCTCTTCTGCATGGTCAGAGACATATGCGCTCCCTTGTAATTTGTCAGGTGTATTCTTCTTTTTTTCTTTTGTGATTCTTCTAGTCTATCCATGTCAGATAGCCTCATGTAATTTATTTATTTGTGACAGTGCCATTGCATTTAGTGTAGTAATTTAGATGGCGTCATTTTCATGTTCTGACTTTTGCAGGATAACAAAGATGCTCGCCATGTCAAAACATATGAGGTCGCTCTTAAGGATAAAGATTTTGTTGAGGGTCCCTGGTCTCAGAACAATCTTGACAATGGAGCTGATTTGCTAATACCAGTACCTCCACCTCTTTGTGGCGTCATTATTATTGGTGAAGAAACAATTGTCTACTGCAGTGCCAGTGCATTTAAAGCAATTCCAATCAGACCGGTAGGATATGCAGAGTTCTGCTGATAAATTTGGCTTTGGTCTTTCGTAGTGAAATTTCCAAATAATTGCTATTCAAAATTTCTAATGGGTGGACTAAGTTTTCTTATTGTTGCTCATCATGTTGGTCTGCACTTCAAGTCCATCACAAGAGCCTATGGAAGAGTTGATGCTGATGGTTCTAGGTATTTACTTGGTGATCATGCTGGGCTACTTCACCTTCTTGTCATAGCGCATGAGAAAGAAAAGTAAGATATTCCATCTTGTGTTAATGATTGAACAACATGCACTTGAGAAATTTCTTGATTACAAAACCAAAGGAAACCCTGGTTTATAATTTGTGGATTTGTTTTAACACTCAGATTTTCTCAATGCATCATCTACCTTACTTTGTAGGGTCACGGGACTTAAAATTGAGCTCTTGGGTGAAACTTCCATTGCATCTACTGTATCATATCTTGATAATGCATTTGTCTATATTGGCTCAAGCTATGGAGATTCACAGGTGTGAGATTGCATTTACTCTTTGCATAGTTAAGTGTATATTCTGAGAAATTACATCAGAAGTTTCACTGGCTTTAATGATCTTGACTTTCCAATTGTTATTTTCAGCTTTTTATCTGAAGCCTATATATTTAAAGATTGATATAATGAAGACATGGTAATAAACAATATCCATGTAAATAGCTAGAATATCTCAGATGAGCTGAATTTAGAATGAAGAACAGGAATTATTGGAGGCATTAGATATATTGGAAGCATTGACATTCGCCTCTTGAGGAAGATGTTTAGAAATGCAGAGGCTGCCATCTTTCCTAGTTGCCAGCTCAAGCAATTGATGGCAGAAAGTCATTAGAATTTCTCTTATTCAATTTCTCTTTTAATAAAGCCAATATGTTAACCAATTTTTTTTTTTAGAATGACAAATAGATTGTGTTTGGATGTGTTTGCAACCATTTTGGCGACATTTTTTATGTATCTGGTTTGGTTTATGCCAATTTTAATTAAAAGAAATGTGGATGTCATTTTAAGGGAATTTTTAAAGGCTTTTGGCATAAGGTCCAACTTTTTTACGGTATACTGTAGAGTAACATGTCAATATGACTTGTAGCTGTAAGTTGTTTATTGTTATAAGATCACTTGCAATATTGGGTATTAATAGTCCATTGTGGTGTGTACACAGCTTATAAAGCTAAATCTTCAGCCCGATGCAAAAGGTTCATATGTGGAAGTACTGGAACGGTATGTAAATTTGGGGCCAATTGTTGACTTTTGTGTGGTGGACCTGGAAAGGCAAGGCCAAGGTCAGGTTGTAACTTGCTCTGGAGCTTATAAAGATGGTTCTCTTCGCATAGTTCGAAATGGAATAGGTATTAATGAACAGGTATGTTTTACTTGGTGGTTCACTTTTCCTCAAAACTCCTCTATATGCATTTTTGGATAAAACTAAATTGGTGTGTATATATGAAATGGTGTAGGCTTCAGTAGAACTCCAAGGTATTAAGGGAATGTGGTCATTAAGATCTTCTACTGATGATCCATTTGACACATTTCTGGTTGTAAGTTTTATCAGTGAGACGCGAATTTTAGCAATGAATCTTGACGACGAATTGGAAGAAACCGAGATAGATGGCTTCTGCTCTCAAGTGCAGACTCTGTTTTGCCATGATGCTGTACACAACCAACTTGTACAGGTAGGTTTTGTTGCTCTTTTTCCGTTATCAATCTATGAGTTCCTCTTTTGATCTAAATATGTGGAAGATATTTTTGGATGAATTGAACCAAAATAGATGAATATTCTTTTTTTGTAATTTTTTTCCTGACTAAATGACCTGCAACTGGTAGTTCCAAGCCTTCTTAGTCCAAACAATGCATTCTCTGTTTTAAATATTTGAAGCAGTATTGTGAAATTTGAAACTGGAAGCCAATCAGTCTGGGGTTATCTATGTCCAAAGCATCTCAATTGCATTGATCATTTAACCAGAACTTCTAGCCTTTTTTTTGTGAATCAATGATTTTGTGTTGAATATTTAAATTTATCTTGCTACCTAGCCTTCTTGAAAAGAGATTAAGGGAAAAATTTGCTCAAAGTTGTTTCTATGTTGTGATTTGATTAATAACTAAAGTCTTTCCTTTTGTTAATACTAGGCATTTTTGTCAACAAATTCTTTTTTTTTTTTGATAAATAAGAATAAATTTATTTCTAGCAAGTGACGCTTAAGTACATGTGGTTATGTACAAGATATCCCTTAAAGAAATATAATCAAGAAATTCAATGAACAGAAAGAAGATGATGAACACTGCCTACAGCCAGCTTCTGTTTGTACAACATTCTAAAGAAAGAGGTTTTATAATTGCCTTTGTGAAATTAAAAAAGCTGGAGATGGATAACTTGTTATTAGTTTGCAAATTTAGTATACGCTGGCTGATCAACTGCATTTACAGGTCACTTCGGGCTCTGTGAGACTGGTCAGTTCTACATCTAGAGAGATGCGGTACGAGTGGAATGCTCCATCTGGCTTTTCGATTAATGTTGCCACCGCTAATGCCACCCAGGTTCTTTTACAACCTGTGCTATGAGTTTGGACTATAATTTTGGTTTCAGTGGTGCTGGGTGATAATGTCCCCAACACTACTGCCGTGATTTGATCTTTCCATAATCTGTTAATTATTGTTATTTGCCTTGGGAAAGTGAATCCAATAATTCTTTAAATAGTATAATGATTTGAATTTTGTGATTCGCCAATGCTTGAGTTGGTGCACTTGGGAACACGGATTGAAGTACGCTTCGTACAACAAAATAGTGGAGTGAATACTTGCTGCTTACTAGCACCCATTTGCCTTGTTCAGATTTTGTCTTCATTCGTATCAGTGTGGAGTTTATGAAATTAATGGCCAATTGATGCCTTGCACTTCTATGACAGGTTCTATTGGCAACTGGTGGTGGCCATTTAGTTTATCTAGAAATTGGAGATGGGACATTGACAGAAGTAAAACATGCACAGTTGGAATATGAGATCTCATGCCTTGACATAAACCCGATCGGTGAGAATCCCAACTATAGTCAGCTGGCAGCTGTTGGGATGTGGACAGATATAAGTGTAAGGATATTTTCGCTTCCTGACTTGAATCTTATCACAAAGGAGCTTTTGGGAGGAGAAATTATACCTCGCTCTGTTCTTCTTTGTGCCTTTGAAGGGGTATGCTTATCTCGGTTCCTTCTGAGTTATTTTTGTTCACGATTATAAGTTCTTATTGTAGCCTTTTAGAGATACATTAATGGTAGTCATCATGACATCCAATTGGAACATTGAGGGAAGCAACTGTGGGCCAATTCAAATTAATATCAATGATGCTGTGAAACTCACAAATTTGCCACCTTTTACATTTCATTAATGAAGTTTTTATGTTGTACTTCCCTAGCTTTTCATACCTTGCTTAAATAGGTCTGTTGTTTGTTTGTTTCAGATATCTTACTTGTTATGTGCTCTTGGAGATGGGCATCTATTAAATTTTCTATTGAACACAAGTACTGGGGAGCTGACTGATAGGAAGAAAGTCTCTCTCGGCACCCAGCCTATTACTCTCCGCACTTTCTCATCCAAGAATACTACACATGTATTTGCTGCATCTGATAGGCCAACTGTCATTTACAGTAGCAACAAGAAATTACTTTACAGCAATGTAAATTTGAAAGAAGTTAGCCATATGTGCCCTTTCAACTCTGCTGCTTTCCCAGATAGGTATTTTCTTTCGTCACCCTTCCTTTTTAAGTCAGGTGGTACCTGAGTGGTTAATACTGAATATATCATCTTTGTGTCCTATATTCAGCTGTGATCTGGTATAATACTGTTTTAACCTTACTACAATTTGGATATTTCTATTCATCAAATTCTGCTTGTGAAAGAGGAGCTAAATGGGCAGTTGATTTATGATAAGAAAGTGTATTTTTAACATAATACAACTCTATACATCAAGCGATTTAGAAACAACTTGTAGTCATAAATAGAGTAATGAGGATCCCAAGTGCCCTGAGATATCATTACAGCTCTAGATATATATATTTCTTGACTCAGTTCAAGCTGGATCTTACTCGTATTTATGGTACTTAAAATATCTTTGGATTGCTTGCCCAGATCTGTTAGTTTTCCTTAATGGGAGTTTATCAGATGTTTTTCGTAACCTGTTTGTTGGTTGTTCTGGTATTGGCTTTAGATTAGGTTCTCTCTTGCGGGTGTTTTTGAGGTGGGTTATTCGAGTATGTTTGTTGTTGAGTGTAAGGTGTTTGAGCTCTGGGCGGAGGGGTGGTGGTCGGAGTGTTTTCATTATCTTGCTGGAAGGATAAGATGGAGTGGGCCGGAGAAGCTGCAAATTTGAGTTGCAAAATGTTGTCAATTTTTTTTTTTTTTTTTTTTATTCAGGTTTCTTGCAGCGGAAGGGTCAGAGTTTTGCCTTCCTACAAGCCTCTTGGTGGCCTGTTGTCAACTGGAGTGGGCGGCAGGTCATTGGTTGTAGAGGAGAAGGCTCCGCCTAAGGGTGTTGGGAAAAGGTCGTATGTGGAGGCTTTGGTAGGGATGGGGCAGTCACCAGAAACTGCCACAGAGCGCATTGGCATTGCAGGTTTTTCAAATTTTAGAGTACGAACGGGAGGGGTGGCTAGTGGCAGAGGTGTGCTAGGGGCAGCGTTAGGGCAGTCCAGTTTTTACACTGGCTGTGTCTGGCCTACAGATCCCAGAGAGGATTTGGGAAATTGTTTGATTTACACACACTTTAGGACTTGTTGTTTAGTCTAAAAAGGGAAATCGAACATTGTATTGGTAGGCTGGAGGTGGGCCAAGGCTTCTGTGGGCTTGAGAGGGTAGTGAAGGATGGAGATGTGGTGGTAAAGTCCAAGCCCACTGTGGGGGCCCCATCTAACTGAGTTGCTGCATCAGGTTCACAATTTTCAAGCTCATTTGTAGTGGCCTAACCCATTGGGGTGTGTGCCAAAGGTTTGGGTCTAGATTGTTGTAAAGAGCCCTTGGTGTCGAGTAAGGTCGGTTCTAAGAGCTCGGGTGTGGGGGCTTGTGATGTGGGCTCGGGTGACGGAGCCGGCCTGGGATGTTTTTCTAAGCATGCTGGCTTTTCAGATCCGAATGTCATGCATTATGGGATGACCTAGTCGTTTGTGGGCTCGAACACATGTGATCCAGGCCCTTCTTTGGCCCATCCCATCAGGAAATGTGATACAACCTGAGTTTTAAATCCACAGCCCAGACCCAAATTTGATCTTAATGGTGAGTTAGGCACTGCTGCTCACACTCGACACCACGCGTTCTGGTAGAGATCGAGAGGGGAGGTTAGGCGTTTCAAGGGACTTGGCTCTGAGAGCATTGCAAGCTCCAAGACAGTGGCGCTACCCTTTGTCGCCCAAACACAGTCATTGTGTCTTGTTGAAAACACAGTCTTATGGTATTCTTTTTTTACAAATGTGGTTTCCAGGTCATTTATGATGCTAGAAGTAGAATAGATGCCAAGTTGTCGAGTGTTATTGGAGGGAGGGATTGGCATTGGATTCCAGCTAGATCGGATGCATTGGTGTCCATTCAAAGCAATTTGCCTCTTGTTAAAATTGGAAGGGCTGCCTTTTAGGAATTTGAAGTATTCTTGTAAAAATAATTGGAAAGCTATAAGGGTCAAACAGCGTAAGGTTGAGTGGAGTAAGCTGGTTTGGTTTTCCTTTGCTATTCCTCATCATGCCTTTTTCTTGTGGTTGACTTTTTGTGATAGTCTTGCTACGGGTGACAGATTGAGATGGGGTATGGCTGGTGACATGAAGTGTTATTTTTGAAGAAGTGCCATAGAGGGTAGAGACCACTTATTTTTTTATGGGGAAACTTCACAAGGGATCCTTGAACTACCTTGCGATTTGAAAAGACCCCTCCAAATTTCAAAACCTCTCAATTTTACCGTCCGAACTTTCAATTCAATGCATTCTACTCCTATCAATTTTTGGACGTTAAAAGTGATAAAATAATCTTTTTACTCTTGAAACTTAAAAAAATTTGCAAATTTACCCTTAATTTAAAATTGAAAATAAAATAAAAAAATAAAAATTGAAGGGTAATTTGGTCTTTTTAGTGGTAATTGTTGTAATCCTTTGGCTTTTCTCAAAGATTGGGATTAGTCTAATATTGTTGTTTTTTGTTGCCGTGCAACTCTGTTTCAGTGAGTCTTTCTTGCTGGAGAGACATTGTATTCTGTGTGGTATGAAAAATTTTATTCATCTAAAAAAAATATACTCATTATGGGATAGATGGGGCATTTATTATGGTATAATGATTACCATAACTAGCTGGTATGTGAAAACTGCTGTACTTAAGACCAAAGAGAGAGAGAGAGAGAGACAGAAGAGGTTCACACCTGCATTTGTTGGCCTGTCTAAAGATGACACTTGATGTGCAAGATGGATATCGGAAACCTGATCCCAGCCCTCCATTTGTTTGTTTTTTCTTTTCTTTCTTTTTTTTCCTTGTTTTGTGTGTCTTATATTTCTCTCTTGACTAATGAAGGGATATGGAGGTGGGAGGGGAGGTTAAGCTCCATTTACTTTCATACTGATTTTATTTATTTTTTGTCAACAGCCTTGCGATCGCAAAAGAAGGTGAGCTTACTATTGGCACCATTGATGATATCCAAAAACTTCATATCCGTTCTATCCCACTTGGTGAGCATCCAAGCCGTATCTGTCATCAGGAGCAGTCGAGGACCTTTGCTATTTGCAGCGTGAAGTATAACCAGTCCAGCCCAGAAGATTCTGAAATGCACTTTATCCGCCTTCTGGATGACCAGACGTTTGAGTTCATTTCTACTTACCCACTTGACACTTACGAGTATGCTTGCTCCATCCTTAGTTGCTCTTTCTCTGATGATAATAATGTGTACTACTGTGTTGGCACTGCATACGTATTGCCAGAAGAGAATGAACCAACCAAGGTAATATTGACAGTCTTTTTTTTTTCTTTTTCTTTTTTAAGGCCCCGAAACATAAATGTAGTAGTCTGATATTATTGACTTTTGTGTTTCCTTCATAAACAATTTTAGGGCCGAATATTAGTTTTCATAGTTGAAGATGGGAAGCTACAGCTTATTGCCGAGAAGGAAACTAAGGGAGCTGTTTACTCTTTGAATGCCTTTAATGGCAAGCTGCTGGCTGCTATCAATCAAAAAATCCAGTTGTACAAGTGGATGCTCCGGGATGATGGTACTCGTGAATTACAATCTGAATGTGGACATCATGGACACATACTTGCCCTCTACGTCCAAACTCGTGGAGATTTCATCGTTGTCGGTGATCTTATGAAGTCAATATCCTTGCTAATCTACAAGGTAAGCAATTAGCCCCCTATTCTACCATCATATGATTTATCCTCTAGTCATTTAAATTATCCTTCTTGTCTACCAGTCCAACCACCAGTGAGCCCTTAGGTGAAAATAAAACCCACCGGCCGCATGTGATCCAACATTGTACATGTGCTGTTGGTTTCTGCCCTGACAACAAAAGACTCCTGTTTGAATCTTCAAACATAATTTCAATTTTCTTTTTCGGTCCTCTTGGTCAGCAGTTCGGTTTTTATCAGGATTCTTATAGCTACACTTTTCTTGCTGAATGACACAAACCTGCTCTTCTGTTCAGCATGAAGAAGGTGCCATTGAGGAGCGAGCCCGTGACTATAATGCAAATTGGATGTCAGCTGTTGAGATTCTTGATGATGACATTTACCTTGGTGCTGAAAATAACTTCAATCTTTTCACTGTCCGGAAGAACAGTGAAGGTGCCACTGATGAGGAACGGGGCCGTCTTGAGGTAGTTGGTGAGTATCACCTTGGAGAATTTGTCAATCGGTTCCGGCATGGTTCCCTCGTCATGCGCTTGCCAGATTCCGACGTGGGCCAGATTCCAACAGCCATTTTTGGTACTGTTAATGGTGTAATTGGAGTAATTGCTTCGCTTCCTCACGAGCAGTATCTGTTTTTAGAAAAGCTTCAGTCAAACTTAAGGAAGGTGATAAAGGGTGTCGGAGGGTTGAGCCACGAGCATTGGAGATCATTTAACAATGAGAAGAAGACAGTAGATGCCAGAAATTTCTTGGATGGAGATCTGATCGAATCATTCCTTGATCTCAACCGTACTAAGATGGATGAGATTTCAAAGGTGATGAGTGTTTCAGTTGAGGAGCTTTGCAAGAGAGTCGAAGAATTGACGAGGTTGCATTGATATCATTGTCTTATTTGATTCCTCCTCTTTTCTTTTCTTCTTTTTTTTTTTTTTTTTTTTGTTCTTTTTAATTCTTTTTATCTCGTCATTTGACATTCTTGCAGATGAAATCTTCTTTTGTTTTTGAATCTTTTTAGATTACGCTCTGGTCTCCTGTATGTCATGTATTATATCTTTGATCGGTTCATGTTTCATAAAATGAATGTTTGGCCCCATGGTTTGAGTAACCATCAAGTCCAAATCTGTCCCACCATTCGTGCATAAGGAGAGAGGATTATTCCCACCAATTAACTACAAATTGATTGGTTTAAACCTGAGAGTTTGGTCATATAACTTTTCTCGGAGGCTTGGTTAAATTAGGGAGTGAATATGATGTTATATGTGTAAACAGGTAACGAGAGGTAGGGTCCAAAACCCAAACCCTATCCCGGCCCCGTGTTCAGAAAGGTTTGGCTATGTTTATTAACGACATTGTTTTCCGTCTTACTCCTGCAAACTCTTCTCTCTTCGTCTCTTGTGAACTCTGTTTTACCTTTGCTGTCTCCTGCAAACCCTTCTCTCTTCCTCTCTTGTGAATTCTGTTTTACCTTTGCTGTCTCCGAGTAGGAGCGCGGCCCCTACCTCTACCTTACCTTCTTCTCACCTCTTCCCTTTCCTTCTCTCAATCGGATATATCCCCTTGCTATCCCATGGCTTTCCACCTCTACCTGCCACCCTACCTTTACTCTCCCTTAGATCTTGCTTTACCTACTCCAAGTCTAGACCTTTATTCATGTCTCTCCACCGTCCTCCCCGACCATTGTTGGGAGCCTTTTCGGAAATCACGCCCTCTTTGGTCACCAAAAAATAATTTTTTTTTTATTTTTCTTATTTGATGTATGTTCTTTTATTTGGCCTCTCATTTTCAAGTGCTTGGGTTTTTCGGTTTGAGGGGTCACAACAACTAGCATCCAGATTCTCAATGCATTAAGACACTCTACTTGTAAGTCTTAAGTCCATCTTGCTTGCTTTTGTCTCCAACATACTACAGATTGCATAACTCTCTAGGTTAGGTTTGTTCGATTTCTATTATCTATAAGAATAGATAAGTAATCAGATTTTACATG
Organism: Corylus avellana; assembly: GCF_965113065.1. NCBI lineage: Eukaryota > Viridiplantae > Streptophyta > Magnoliopsida > Fagales > Betulaceae > Corylus > Corylus avellana. Next base: position 23,870,090 of record NC_142490.1, on the reverse strand, counting down.
TTAATATACCTCAGTTCTTGTATATATCCTTATCTTATCAAAAAATATACCTCAGTTAATATAATTTAATATCTCCAATAAAAAAATTAATCAAGAATGATAATTCTTATACATAATTTAACCATGTTTTGTTATATTTTATAAACAAAGAAAAAATTTCCTTTTGTTAGATTTTATTTTTCTTTGTTGGATCTTTCCCTTAACAGTAGAAACTAGAATGGATTCCTTTGAAAGTTTCCTTTTGTTTGCTTTGTTTCTTTGTATTGGTTCTTTCTTTGTATCTTTTTATTTTTTTGTAGTTTTGTATCTTATTCCCACATTAAAAAGAAAAGTTCTGCAATACTTTTTCCAAGTGCTTTCTCTTTTCTTCTTACGTTCATTTCCAATTGAAAATTAAAAAATAAATAAATTAAAAAAATTAAAAGAAAAAATTAATCGTAGCTCAAATGAGAAGAATAACGTTAGCACTGGTCATTAGGAGAATGAGGATTTCATGTAATAAGATTGTCATATTGCAGGTGGGGTTAGGGTTGCCCTAGAAGGTAGGACTCGCTTATGCTCTCACATGAATTGTCTTATTGTACCGAATCCAAATCCGTCACCAGGTGTATATATCATGTGTCATCATGAGACATCAAGCTTTACGCCCGTTTATAAAGATTTCAATTGCTTGCTAAAAAATAAAAATAAAACAAAGAATGGATTGGGTGTGAATATGTATTTATACACAAGAATGTGTAAATAACATGTAAGTTGCCTGATTAGTGTTAATCACTTTGATTTTCATTGATATCTTGGTGGAGATGAATCAAGTTATGGATCAGTCTACTTAAGCGAGGATCTGCGGTTTCTTTTGTCTAGGCCCCTCCTATGTAGTTTTCAGTGAGTAGGTACTATGATTATGCCCAAGTAAAATAGTTACAACTAGTCTCTCTGCTGTCTTTTTGCTTAGAAATAATGTAAAAAAAAAAAAAAGTACTGAAGCGGATGTATCATGTATCTAATTTGTTACAGAAGAGCTCAAACTTGGAAAAAGTTCAAGCATTGTTGCTCAAGTAACCGACATAAAAATAATTTTGGACGTTGTTTGTTGATTGTTACTATCTATCAATCATATACGGTAAGAGTAAAAAAAAAAAAAAAAATAGATGTTCTGCAAATGTAAGTTTTGAGCCACAAAACTTAGAAAGAAAGTCTGTGGATAAAGGGCAAGAAAAAGTGAGATTCTGTGTCTGTCTGATTTTTCAAAAAGGAGAGAAAAGTAGTCATAAATCCTAAATTTACGCACCAAATTTCCTCATCTACCTCTCGAATTTATTCTTTATTTTTATTTTAACTACCAATTTTTTCAACGCACTTACATCCGACTCTTCAAACTAGAAATCTACTTTTATTTCCATTTAAATATTTTATATATATGAACAAATTAACGAGTTGATCCGAGTTTACACTAGCTATATTCACAATCATTAATTAACCGAGTTCAATTGAGTTTATATGAGTATATCTTGTTAGTAATCAAGCCTAATTTCGTCTCCAGGGTCAATTCATTTATTAAATGAACCAAATTTAAATCGAGTTTATATGAACCGAGCTCAAAAGCACCTCGAGAAATATGCAAACCCTATGTTGACTTTAATAAACTAGTTGCTAACATTTTCTTGTTCTTCACTCATTGTGTAGAAAATTTAGTAGTCTTGTTGAAAGCAAGTCAAGCAACTTTTGATAGTGATTGATTGAGATCAATTCCTTCTAGTCACCTCCTAATAGTCTAAACGTCTTTTTCATGCAGCTTTCAGTAGGTAGGCACTATTATGATCACGTTCAAATAAGACAGTCACATTTAGCCTCTCTGGCCTGACCTTCTGATTAAAAAAAAAAAAAAAAAACTTAATAAGGCCATATGATCCAATTGCCAGTGTACTACATAAGTATTCATCTTTACCTACCATGCCCTGAATTTGAATCTTCTCCAGTTCATTTAAAAAATTAAAAAAATAATAAAAAATAATAAAAAATAAAAATTATTGTAAAAGTAAGGGCAAAACTGTCCAAAAAAATGTGAATAGACAATTTTGTCCTTACTCTTACAATAATTGGATCCTGATTCCTGATCCCTCTAACTCCATTCATTGTGCCGCATTCAGTGCCCTACTATTTCACAGTGGAAATCGATCCTTATCGCTGGTGTGGACTTTCTTGTGTTAATAGATCCTTGTTTCTTGTTAATTTTCGTTGAAAAATTATGGGTAAAATTCATTTAACCCCCTCAAAGTACCACCTCAATGACAATCTACCCCCAAAACTATCAATTACAACAGTTTACCACCCCCCCCCCCCATGCTAGCAAAATGACAAAATTACCCCTATAGAATTTTTAATAAGACAAAAATACCCTTAAAATTTTGAAAAAAAAATTAAAATTTAGTATTTTTATTTTTATTTTAGTAAGGGTAATTTTGTCATATTTTAAAATTGGGGGTACATTGTCATTGTTTTGGTAGTTTTGGGGTAAATTGTCGTAATTGATAGTTTGGGGGGTAAATTGTCATTGATGTGGTAGTTTGAGAGGGTTAAATGGACTTTACCCAAAAATTATTTTCCATGAATTAGGCTCAAGTTTTCTCTGCCACCTATTCAGATGAATAGAATACTTGTTGTGTATTGTTGGGGTTAACTCTAAAAATTTAAGTCACTTAGAGCACTCATAGCAGCCTCTTCAAATCTACTTTTTGGTTAAATTGGTGAGCCAATTTAACTAAAATGGCTTAAATGTACACTTTTCAGCCTCACCACTTAAACAAAAAAATTTGGTGAGATGAACAGTACTCACCAAACTTAAACAAATATATTCTCTCTCGCCCGTTTTGCTTTTCATTTCTCTCTCCTTTTTTTTTTTTCCCTTTTTCTTTCCCTTTTTTCTTCTCTACAACCTCTCTCCCTCTTCAATGAAATCAACTCATATATTATGCCATATAATTGCGTTAATTTTTTTTTTAAAAAAAAAAAAAAAAATTCCAGAATTGATATGGGAGTGGAAATTAATAAGCCAACGTGTAACAATCCAAAATCAATCATGAAAAACATTATCTTCTTCCAATAGAAATTAAAACTAAGAAAATAAAGGAAATATTACCGTTAAAATAAGACAAATATTCTTAAAATAGACCATTAGGAAAATACAAACATTCAAAAATATAAAAGTTAGAGAAAGAATAAACAAATCATTGAAAAATAATATTTAAATGAAATAGTGAAAGTGAATTGTTAAAGTAGTGAGGCTGCTATGAGTGCTCTAAAAATGTGAGTTGTTAAAATAATCAAAAGTGTACTTTTGGTTATTTTGATGAGGCTGCTAGGAATGCTCTTACAAAAAAAATATAATAAATAAAGTCTCTATAAAAATATAATTTTATATGGTTTGGTCTCCGTAATGATGACTTTTTCACGAGTAATGCTACAAATTCCTTTTGTGTCCTTTTTGAGTCCCTTCATGAATGATGTGGCTATTAAAATTACTATTGAGCTTGTGATTGATTATTATTGGATTTTGATCAAATAGTGATTTTAATAGACACGTCATTTATGGAGGGACTTACAGAATTACTCATTTTTCACACTCATATAGATTTCTAAATAAATTGCTAAAAAATAAAAATTGTTAAAGATTGAGAAAGAAATTACTAAAAATTTATTTATTTACATAAGTTTAAATCTCACAGTAAAAAATCATTGTTCCACCCTTGCTTGTGTGATTATTTTTCCTGCCTGCCATTATGTAAAGTAACTTTCTCCCACTTGTCATGCTTTTTCTATGAAAATGTTCCCTAATTAGCACACAAATTCTTAAAGCATTTACAATGAACTCTCTACTTTTAGCTTTTTTTCTAAAATTTTAACAAAACTCACAAAATATACTATTTAACAACTCTCTGCTCAATGTTAAATTTAATTATTGTCAATAGTGCTCTCTAAATGTAACTATTGTCAAACAATTTTTTTTTTAAAATAAAGTTTGTAAAAGAATACACTGACAATCTTTCTTTTTCTTTTTTTCTAAGTAAAAAGGGCAAGTCGAAGATATCAATTGTGGTTGTCCTACCTAGGGCGTCAATGGGAAGCAAGGTTGTAACACCATGGTCTCATATTGGGAAAATGAAAAGAAACCCACATAGAGTGGATGGTTAATAAAGATAGTCATGGGTGCTAAGTCTCACATTGCCTAGTTACTAGGTAAAACTGGACTTTATAATAAATTCTAAGGAAGCTCTAAATTGACTAGTCCTTTTGGGGTGATAGCGCAGATGTGGCTAGCGCTTTTCCCTAGGTCGTTACAAGGTGGTATCAGAGCCACCTAGTAACACCAGCTCATGTGGTTAAGAGGGGAGAGTTTGTAACATCCTGATCCCATATTGGGAAGATGAGAAGCAGCCCATATAGAGTAGGTAGTTTATAAAGATAGTCATGGGTGCTAAGTCTCACATTGCTTAGTTACTAAGTGAAACTGAGCTTTATAATGAATTCTAAGGAAACTTCAAATTGACTAGCCCTTTTGGAGTAATAGCGCAGATGTGGCTAGCGCTTTTCCCTAGGTCGTTACAATCTTTTTATTTTTATTTTATAGAGAATAAGCATGAAGGAATAAGAGGCCGGAATGTGAGTTAGGAGGACCATAGGCTTATGTCATGAAATATGTTTTCTTTTATAATAAGTGCACTAGCACAGAGTTAGGCTATTTGGATTTTTAGAACTATGTTGTTAGTTTACTTGTTTAGAAGAAATGTTTCTGTATTCAATAAATTTTTATCATACATTTATTTTCATATTTAGTTAATTGCTCTGGAAAGCCTTATAATGGTTTGTGCCTTCGAGAGATCAAGTTAGCAAAGCTAACCCTAACGAGTCAAGGGCGTTACAAAGGTGGTTTACACTAATCAGACATAAAAAAAAATTATTGCAAGATTTGAACTCATACCTTAGTGTGTATCTAACCACTCATACCTTAGCGTGTATCTAACCACTTGATGTACATGAAAAGATGTATTGATTATCTCATTGGAAAAAGCTTTTGCTTGATGTTGTCTTACTAATAGTGAAATCACTTGATGTTTAGGTTTTCATTATAAACTAGCATGTAGCTTGTAATGCTACAAATTTAAGATAAAATTATAGGATCATGTTACACATTTTTCTCTTAATTATTTTTTAATTATCACTTCTACAAATTTATTATTGGATTTGTGAAGTTTACATGTGGGTCATGTGAGTCTCACAAATTCAATAGTAGATGTTGGTGATAGTTTTCTGAGAGTGAACGTGGCACGCTTTACGAGGGATAGTCAGAATTGTGGGTGGCACGATAACCGAGGAACTGTCGAATTGCTTAGTGACAGATCGACCAAGGATCGTATGACCGAGGAATCGTCGGGCTGCAACACAGAAAGAGTAGGATCAGAGCTGCCGATAGTGTGTCGCCAGGGAATAGCTCCAATGCCTAAGTTAATGATTTGCTTATAGAGAAAATATAAACACAATGAGAGCTTGAGAGAGAATTGTGATTACCCATTTATGAATTGGGGCTTCCCTTTTATAGGCATCAGGTGGTAGTTATTGCCCTTTGAACTTCTACCCTGCATCCTTATCTTCTGTGCAGGATAGATGAAGGGATGTAGGTTGTTGGTGGCTCCACGATCTTAGGAACCTAAGATCGTGGATCATGCGGTTTGGCCTTGCTGGCAATGGACACGTGCGCCTGAGTAATGCTTGGTACACGTGTCTCAGTTTGGTGGACAGCTAGACTATACTAGGGAATAGTGGTTGCTTGCTTGAGGTACTAGGAGAGTTCCAAGTTTGTTGGTGACAATCGTATCCTTAAGCTAGGCTTAAAGGCCTGTTGGGCCTTATGTGGTCGATCCATGACTTAACAGTAGATTAACACATTTAGGGTACGGTCTGTACGGAAATGGGTGAAATATGAGATACATAATAATTTTTATCATTTTCTTAAAATTATATTTTAAATATAATAATGCAAGACAAATTTTCATTAAAATTATGATCAACCATATCTGTAATATATCACATCAGGTAGAAGTCTCGATCATCAACCAGGTGGAAGGTCATTATTTTGCCAATAGCTAATAAAAAGTCCGGTTACACTTTAACCTCTAAACTATTACTTATTTACAAATTATCTTTATGAACTATCAACCGTCATATTTAGCACCCCATTCAATTATCATTCGTTTGGCAAAAAAATTTCTTTTGGCCAAGGTCATTAAAAGGGACAGAAAATATTGATCACGTGCAATACACGTGCTTTTTTAAAATTTATAAAATGACAAAAATACTTTTAATTAAAAATAAAAAATAAAATAAAAACCCCTAAGTTTATTTAAGTACTGTCGAAGTTTTAAAAAAATTAATAAAAAAACTCGAGAAAAAAAATAAAACGAACAACCCTAAGAGCATTCCCAATGGAAGACCCAAATACTACTATTATCTAAAATGGTTCTTTAAATGTTTAAAAAACCCCTACATTGGATTAGCCAAAAGAAAATGTAAAATAGATATTTGATTGGAAGAGCTAAAAAAAAAAAGTTAAATGTAGCAGCACTTTTTAATGGAGCTATTTTATATTTCATTGTTTCACATGTTTTCTCTTTTTCTCAAATATTTTCCTACTTTTTCTTTGCATGTTCTCTTTCCCCAAAAAATTTCCCATTTTTTCTCTCACATGTTCTCTTTTTTTCAAAATTTTTCTTACTTTTAATAATATTTTAATAGAATATATAGAAATATAACTAATCGGATGTAGAGACATTTAAAAATAACTTAGCTAAACTAGATAAAAGTGAGTTTTTAAAAGCTATTTTACATAAAAATATGACTCCTCCATTGAGAATGCTCTAAGTGTGCTTGGGATGGCCGATTAACTTGGAAGTAGCCAATTGGCCCAATCCACTCCCAAACCCACTTGGGGACAACTGATTCACACCATGTGATTCGAGGGTGGTCAAGTACATAGGGGTGCTTCAAAGATCACCACTATTTTTGTGGGGTAAAGTTGTCATTTTCTTGGGACAATTTTACCCCTCAAAATTACACTAAAGCTCCATTTGTTTCAACATAAAATGTTTAACATTGAAAAACGTTTTTAGCGGAAAACATTTTCCTAAAAAATGATTTACTGAAAAACATTTTCTAGTATTTGGCACGTACCAAAAAAAAAAACAAAGAAATCAAAGAATAATAGATTTATCCCAGTTTGTAGTGCAAGTGGAATAGCAGAAACTATAACTACTGATGAGCCTGGGCTGGGCCTTTTAGGCTGCAGACTCTAAGCAGGCTGGGCCTGCTGTGCCCAACTTGAACCCAGATTGGGCCTAGCTTAATTTCTCGCTCCAATCTCAATGAAAGTTGTGCCTAAAAATATCTTGAACAAAAGTTTTACACATGCTAATCAATATCTTGATCTTGAGGAGGGGAAAAAAATAATAAATAAAAAATCAACGAAATCTGGCTACAATATATCAAAGAGGGGTTGAAATCTGGAAGAAAAATGTAATGCTAAAATTATACTTTAACTTCCAAGTTAAAAAGGTGTTGGAACTAGTGGCTCATATTAGAACACTAATGGAAAGCCAAGTAGACGGGAGCAGATAGCTACTTTCACGGAGGGGTATGGTACGGGGTATTTTGGAGATTTTTAAAATACGTAATACGTCTGTACAATTAGGATTTAGGGTTTTTCTATATATATATATATATATGCTATGATGTAACCTTGAATCATTAATAACAAAATACAGTCGTACTTTCTGTAGACGTAGGCACATTGCCGAACCACGTTAAATATGTATCTCAACTCTTTCATAATCTCGATCTCTCTTTTTGATTTTTTTATTATTCATCATTGTTATGTACGGTAACAACAAAAGGTATCATTCTTGAATTGTCCCCATTTTATAGATGTATATTTGTGCATAGGATCATTCAAAATTAAAAAATTAATATATATATATATATATAGAGAGAGAGAGAGAGAGAGGTCCTTGGAACTCTAATGGTTATCAAATAATTTATAATGATCGAAGAATAAATTCTGCAAGACTTATTCATAGGAGCTTAGATTTTTGCACTCACAACTTTATCAAATGGCTGCTATATCTCAAAAAATTATTTTTCTATGCTGGATCTTTCCCTTAACAGTAGAAAAGGATTCCTCTGAAGTTTCCTTTTGTTTCCCTTTGTTTCTTTTGTATTGGTACTTTCTTTCTTATTCTCACTTTAAAAAAGAAAAGCTCTGCAAGCCTTTTTCCAAGTGCTTTCTCTTTTCTACTGATGTTCATTTCCAAATTGAAAGAAGAAAAAAGGTTAATCATAGCTTAAATGAGAAGAATAATGTTAGCACTGGTCACCAAGAGGATGGGAATTTCATGCAATAAGATTGTCTATTTGCATGTGGGGTTAGGGTTTGCCCGAACAAGTAGAACTTGCATATGCTCTCACATGAATTGTCTTATTGCACCGAATCTAAAACGGTCACTGGGTGCATATATCATGTGTCATCATGAGACATCAAGCTTTACTTCCGTTTATAAAAGATTTCAATCGATTGCTGAAAATAAAAAAGAAAACAAAGAATGGATTAGGTGTCAACATGTATTTGTACACATGAATGTGCAAATAGCATGTATGAAAATTATTTAATTAGCGAAAACTACCTTAATTTTCTTTGATTTTTTGGTGAGAATAGATCAAGTTATAACTCAGTTGGATTTAAGGAAACGTCTATGATTCCTCCATCTATGCCTCCTTCCTATGCAGCTCCTAGCAGGTAAGTGCTATTATGGTTTCACTCTGCCTTTTTTATTTACAAAAAAATGTACCAAAATATCAACCCAAAAAAAAAAAAAAAAAAGATAGTGAAATGGATGTATCACGTATCTAATTTCTCATAAAAGAGCTCAAATCGGGAAAAAGTTCAAGTACTGGTGCTAGGTAACCGACAAAATAATATTTGTTAGAATATATTATTTCTTTTGTTAGAATATTTTATATTTTCTTTGTAATGTAGGGTTTATTTTTTTTAGGGTTTATTTTGAGTTTCTTCCTCACTACTTATTAGTCATTGTCTCTTTATAAATAGAGATCTATGTATTAATTTAAGAATAATTCAACAATTATAAGATGCAGTAAATATATAAGATATACCTCATACATTTCTTTTCGCTTCCCCTCTCTCGTCCTTCTCTTTTTTATTTTATTGTTTGTCTCTTTTTTATTTTATTATTTGTTCGTTGTTACTGTCTATCAATCATATATGGTGAAGTAAAAAGGTGATGTTCTGAGAGTGTAAGTTTGAGCCACAAAAAAAAAAAAAAAAAAAAAAAAAATTGGCGTGGATAAAGAGCAAGAAAAAGTGAGTGGAGATTATCTGATTGATAAAATGATGACACGGAAGTCTATCAATTACATTACCACCAAAACAATCGACAAAATTACCACTCACCATTCTGTCTCATCCATATGATTCTTTTGTTGTTGATGGTCCATGTCTTGTCTCTCTGTCTCTCTCATTTTTAAAAATTTATTCTCTATTTTACTTTAAAAAAATCGCATTTTTGTATTTTAACTATCTTTTTTTTTTAAAAAAAAAGAAAAAAGTATTTACATCATACTCTTCAAACTAAGAATCTACTTTCATGCTTCTGTTTAAATATTTTTTAAAGATTTATTTATTCATGTGAGAAGAGAAAATGCCAACCTTTTAATGTTTTTTTTTTTTTATTTAAAAATAAATAAATAAATAATTAGAGAATGACAGTGCTCTGTGCTCCCCAGAATTTCCGTCTAATAAGAAGTAATGTAATGAAGAAGTTTGTAATTAAATGGAAAATCAAAGAGGAAGATGAAAAAATAAATAAATAGACTTATGTTCACTATTATAAAAGAGTTTGATAGGACTACATTGTACTCTTACTGCTTATGATTGTGTGCAATACTTTATTTATAAAGCTTACAAATTATTTGAATAATTTCAAATGTAATCTAGTCCTAAACAAATCCCTTCACTTAAGATAAACAAATCCTCATTTATCATAAAATATTTTCATTTTTATCATATACTCTAACTTTCTCCTAAACTCAAGGTGTAAGTTTGTGGGTTTGATTTGCTTGGGGTGGTTGCTCCGGCCACCCCAGTATTAGGGGTAGCTAGTCTGCCCATCCCCCAGTGGTAGGGGGTTGTTGCCCCTCTCCCTTTATGTTTTTTAGATTTTAATTTTATCCATTTTTAAAATTTTAATTTAGTATTTCTTTAATAAAATAATTATTATAAATTTAATATGATGTGGCAAAATATTGACGCGGCTTACCGAGCATCACTTTATTAGATGGAAAATGCACGAAAGGGCCCATTTGAAATTTGCAAAAAAAGTTATGCAGTCCAATTCAATTTTTAAAAACTTAGGGAGTGATAAGCAAATGCCGTTTTTAGGTAGGAACTTATTTTAGATTTACCCTATAAATTTATAAAGGATGTTACTAATTATCCTTATATATATATAACCTATATAACATAGTTGTTAGTTAATAATATAAGTAACACACATAATCTATTTTTCATATACATGAACGGAGTAATGCTACATAGACTCTCACTTCTTTATACCCATAAATGACTTTAAAAATTACCATTAAATTTGTGATTGATCTTTATTGGATTTTAATCCAATCATAGGTGTGAAAAAGTAGAAGTGTGCGTAGCATTACTCATATAAATGAGCTAATGCTTGAACCCAAATTTATACGAGTTGTATTCAAGATCGTTAACCGAGTCGAATATAATTTATATGAGTATGTTTTATTATTAATCAAGCCTAATTTTATATCTATTCTTGACTCATTTATTAAATGAACCAAATCCGAATAAAGTGGAGGTTTGTGTGACGTCTCACATTGCCTCGACATGGAAAAGATGATGTGTTTATATGGAATATACTCTCTCTAAATGGTATGAGGCCTTTTGGGAATAAACTCAATAATAAAATCGTGCAGGCTTAGTCCATAGACGTTATAGTTTGTTAAACACCCTCTCACTCCCAAATACTATTTACCTCATTTTTTTCAAAAAAATCAACTTTAAAACATTCCCACTTTTTATATTATATTATTTACCTTTTACTACTATTCGAATAAAATAAAAAATTACTACAAAATAAAATTTTTTTACCTTTTAATACTACTTTTTCACTTTATTTTATCAATCATTATTCTTTTTTTTTTTTCCCATTATGAACAATATTTTAACGTGTTGTTGTGATGTTTACCAAACAAGTCCTAAGTTTATAGGAGCCTCACAAACAGCTGTATAATTATAATTTATACAGAACCCTACGTTTGACTTTAATAATCTAGTAGAAACGTCGTCTTGCTAGCTATCATTCTTGTTCTTCACTCATTGATGGTGATTGATTGAGACCAATTCCTTCTGGTCCTTCCTAACTGTCTAAACAAACATTCAACTTCCACAAGGTCATATGATGAATTAAACAAAATTAAAAAATAAAATAAAAAACTTTGACAAGGTCATATGATCCGATTGCTGGTATAAATTGTAATGCATAACTATTCCTCTTCACCTACCTCACCCCACCGGAATAGGATCGGAGCCATTTCAAGAGGAGCCATTTAAACAAAGTGGTAAGATCAAATTGTCTAACCTTTTAAAGTTGAGGACAATTTTGTCCTAATTTTTTCATTATTTTACCTAAATGGATACTCTCCATTTCAATTGAAATGAAGAGGATCCTTTTCCGACTCGATGCATTGTGCTGCCCTACTATTTCACAGTGGAAATTAATCCTAGTCAATGGTGTGTACTTTCTTGAGTCAATAGATCTGGGTTTCTTGTTAATTTTCGTTGAAAATTTTATTTTCCATGAATTAGGCTCAATTTTTCTTCGCCACCTATCCAGTTGAATAGAATACATGTGCGACTCATAGCGGGTAAGTGCTATTATGATTATGTCCAGGTAAAATAGTCACAGTTGATCTTTATTTTATGATCTCAATAATAATGATTTTTTCACTCTTAAATACAACTTTCTACCAAAATTACTAAAGAATAAAGATTGAAAAATAAATTGCTAAAAATTTCATTACTAAAATAATAATGAATTATTTGTATTTTATGAAAGACAGTTATTGAGCATAATTTTTTTTTTTTTTTTTTTTTACATGTTTATAACAAATATATAACGTTTCTTGTATGGGAAGTTTGAAAGAAAAGCTCTTTTTAAAAATGATTTCATGGGCATGAAACTCTTGCATACAATTATAACTTATGATCATGCACGCACACATAAAAAAAATTATATGTATTTATTTATTTACGTAAAAAAATCCTTGTTCGGCCCATGCTTTTATATATATATATATATATAGTTCTTCTTAAAAATGATTTCATAGGCATGAAACTCTTGTATACAATTATAACTTATGATCATGCATACACATAAAAAAAGTTATATGTATTTCTTTATTTATATAAATTAGGATCTCACATAAAAAAATCCGTGTTCCGCCCATGCTTTATATATATATATATATATATATATATATACGACAGAGTTTTCTTTTAAACTGGGTTAGAGGAATTTTTTTCAACTTAGTCTGTAAAAATGATATATGTCAATTTTTTAATAACATGTAAGATGCACATACGTTTTTAGTAAAATTTATTCTAACTTTGTACCTACTATTTAAAAACATATGCATCTCATATGTTCAAAGAATACATATTATTTTTATAGATTGAGTTTGAGGAAATTCCTCCAACCTAGTTTGAAAGAAAATTCTATCCCCAATTTAAAAGAAAATTCTGTGATATATAGTTCTCCCTCACTAAATATTTTGCTTCCCCCAACACCTTTTTTTTTAAATATATATATATATATATATATATAATATAGTAGTGAAAGTGCTACACGCCAACCCAGCTGGTCTTGGTAGAAATAAAAAGTTGGTCAAAAATTTGGTTCTATAATATATAGAATAATCTTGCTATGTCAGAATTAAATAAAGCAAACAATATCTAGATTAATAATATTAAAATACACACATAATATCATTGAAATTGTCTACAAAAATAATATTATTTTGTATGCATTGTACTGGTAGTTTATTTCAATATTCAATCGAATAATATAAGTAAATTATTAAAGACCTTAGGATTTTTCATAAAATAGATTAAACAAAGCTTTGTTTTTTTTTTTTTGGGATGAATAAAATATAAAGGAAGATTGTAAAAGAATATATACCGACAGACTTGATGCACACGAAAAGATGTATTGATTATCTTAATAGGAAAAAGCTTTCGATTATCTTATTACAAGAATATTGCACGTCAACTTTTCATCAATTATTTATGAGCAACCAGAGGAAAAAGTCTAAAAGATTAAGATCAGCCAAATGGAAGGTCATTATTTTACACTTTAACCTCTAAAAAATTATTTATTTACGCATTATCCATCGTTTCCGAAAAATTCTTTCCATTTGCCAAGGTTATTAAAAGGGATGGAATATTGATCACATGCAATGATGCAATACATGTGCTTTTTTAAATATATAAAATAAAAAAAATACCTTAAATTTATAAACAAAATTTATTTAGATAACCACAAGTTTTTTTTTATTAAAAAAAATTTAATAAAAAATAGGAAAACAAAATCATTAAAATTATTATTATTATTATTATTTTTTTTAAAAAAAGGCAAAAGGAACCTCAAGTTCATTAAAATTTAGATAACCTCATTTTTTTCTTTTGGTAATAATATTACTTTTAATATTCATTTTATACCCATTAACGTGATATGTTTTAAATAATTTTTAAAATAATAAATAAGATTCACTTAAATCACGTTACTCATAAAAATGTAAAAAAAATTAAAAACAAATTTAGGTATGTCGGTGATAGAGTAAAAGTTTACTCCCGCTGTGTGGGAGAGTACAAAGGAATCCCCATGAAAAAGTGATACTTCCAAAATAAAATGAAAGAGTCAGATTGTGAGGGGCCGCTCCAATCCCCTCTCAATTAATAGACATCCATCCACTGAAATCGAAATCTCAATGTGGTCCATACTCTTATAATCTGAAAAAAAAAAAAAAAGGCAAAAAATACAAATGAAACAACGCCATCCTAAGGATGAAAATTGGTTAAATAAATGATTTGATACATCAAAAAAACTGATACCACTAAAAAACGCCAAGAGACGGTTTCAACACGAGCCCCTACTGGGATAACATGACCCTCAGTACTCGGTTGATGATAACAAACACGACCACAAAAATATGTACGTGTGTGTGTTTTTTTTTAATTCACCTAGAGAAATCTTTTGTTAACGATCTTATCAAAATCAATGTGACGTTGTCTCTCATAATATTTAATGTATAAAGATTAGTTTTCTTATTGGAAGAATCGCGTCACGTAAGCTTTGGTGGATGAAATAGGAATCGTGGGGGTGAAGAAAAAAATTACTCTAACATAATATAGTACAACGGAATGAAATATCGGTACTTCTCATATACAATGTACTAATGTGACGTTGTTCCATGTACATAATTAGCTCTTGAATCTTAACATTTTTGTTTTCTTTCGAGAGTAGAGTATGTTACTATAGTGATACTCAGTCTATCCATAGTTTAAAGGATTTGGCTTATAACTACAACACATCTATACAAAAAATTCAAGGGCTCAGGTTTAACCAAAATCTTTTTACGCTAAATGTCATCAATTTTTTTTTTAACCAAAGGTTGTGTTGTAGATAGTTTAAAGTTATCTTGAAGGGGACATTAAAAACTTTTTGGTAGTTTGAGGGCGACATTATCTCAATTGAAAATTTACGTGAAATATTGTCAATTAAATAATAGTTTTAAGAAGATATGTACGCAGACTTTTTCCTATTTTTAACATGTTGCAATGTCGTAATGCAACACGCTACTAAAAATGTTTTCCACGCAAATTGAGATTTCCAACAAATTGTGAGACAATCTATATGAGATTTATTTGTCTAAATAAATTTTGGGTTATCTTATAAACTACTAACAAATTACTAAAAATCTCAATCAGACCAAGACACAATATCAAAAGCAAGCTTTATCAATAGGATCTGAATCCACTGGAATTCTTAGAAGAATTTCAGTTTTTGAAATTTTAGATCTAGATTGTTTATTTTTTATCTAAAGGTGATTGTTCTACCATGTGTCCCATTACTATTATTATTTTATTAGTAATGGAACACGTGACAAAACAATGACTTCTTTTTATTAAAAAAAAAAAAAAAACTGTTTTATTGACATAATTATACACTCAATGGCTGCCCACCGTCGGGCGCCGCCCACCATTAAAAGCTACATGTAAAAAAATGCCATAATAACACAATTTTCAAAAGCTGAAGCAAAGCAACGAGAAAGAGACTTAAAATAAATGATTAACTAATCATTTCAGTAAAAAAAAAAAAAAAAAGAAATTAACTTTTTCACACAAAATCATCAACCACTATTGGCCACAAAAAGCAAAAAGACAACCCTGCCCTCACCAACCCATCCTTCTTCACATTATTTACTGCAAGACAAACGCAAAATCTGAAAAAATCCCCCTTCTCAAACTCTCCAGAATTCCTGGCCCCCATAAATTACCTTTGGATCATAGCCTATAAATAAATATATAAATAAAATAAACGAATAAAAAAATAAATAGTCCAATTTATTTTTTCATCGTAAGCGGTGACGAAAGATACTGACAGCACGTCCCTACAGATTGTGGGACTTTTGTCCGGCTAACAAATACCAACAACGTCGTCTTTCCGATTCTCCACTAGCGTTTTGGCGCAGTGAGAATCCATTCCAAATTCCGATTCCCCCTGCTCTACATCACCATTGCTCGGCTTCAGGGAAAGCAGGTAAAGCAGCTGCTTATTATTCGCTTTCTCCTTTGCTCTTTCGCTGGAACTTTTCTAAACGGACGTGAACAGAGCTTTTTGTTCGTATGCCTTTTCCCTTTTGATCTTGGAAAATCGTGGACTGGGGCGAAGTGTATTGCTTTTTTCTTTTTGTTTGTTTTGTGGGTTTGCGTTGTTTGGCTTGTGTCAGAGTTGGTCCGGAGTGTAAAAGCAATAGGTATTCTTGTTGCTTTTATTCCGTATTTCTTGTGTTTTTTTTTTCTTTCTAAATTTAGCTTTACATGAATAGGTGTAGATTTTAATTTTGTTTTTAGTTTTTGTGTGAGGTTTTTTACTATGTATTTACTGTGCATTTTCATGAGCTGTAGTTTTCTGTTTGTTTGTTTGACTTCTGTTTCTGTTGTAGTGGTCCGAAAAGGAATAAATTTTTTGAAGTTATCATTTCTGTTTTTTTTTTTTTTTTGGGTTTAATGCTCCGTTTGGCGACCGGGAAAATGAGCTAGAATAAAGGGGTTTACAGATTTGAAATTTGGGAAACAAGATAACAGAAGTTTTTGTTGACTTTTAGTGTGAGGTATTAATTTTCCATCTTCATAATTGATTGGAGTGGGAAACGAGGTAATCGTCCGGTTATTTTTGACTTTTCAGATTAAGACGCCGGTGGAAAGTCTGACCGTTTCATTTTCTTTGAATTGAAATTCTAATATTCATGATTTAATTCATGTTTGTTTTGATAAATTGTGTAGGGGAATTGGTTAATTTGATTGCTGTTCTTTCCTTTGAGGCTGAAAATGTTTTAATCTTATTGCAGGAATAGCTTAGTGTGGAAACTTAGAAGCATCAAAGTCATATAAGTTGTGAAAGACAAATCCATTTGGAAAAGGAGAGTATTGTGGATTATGTGCTTTTAAGCAAAGAGCTTTTCCTGGTGGTGGAGTGATAAAAAAAAATGGCTTTCGAGCCATTGCTTTGGTATTGTCGGCCGGTGGCAAATGGGGTGTGGGCAAGAGCAGTGAAGAATGCATTTGGTGCATACACGCCATGTGCAGTTGACACTCTAGTCGTCTGCCTTTCTCATTTGGTTGTTCTGGGTCTGTGCTGCTACAGGGTATGGCAAATCAAGAAGGATTTCAATGTCAAGAGGTTCTGTCTGAGGTCCAAGTTTTATAACTATGTGTTGGGTTTATTGGCTGCTTATTGTACTGCTGAGCCTTTATTTAGATTAATCATGGGAATTTCGGTCTTAAATTTGGATGGGCAGACTGGAGTTGCGCCATTTGAGGTGAGTTCATTTTTTTGATTGTTTAATGGCTTGAATCTTTGTTTTTAATCCTTTTATTGTTTCACATGCCTCTCCTATTTGGCATACACAAAATATGCAATTTAAATGCAAGTGTATTCATCAACTTGCATCTATATTAGGGGTGCCATGAAGCCTAATCTGTTTTCTAGTGAAGACAAATCAAATTGTTTGTGGGTATTTCTTTTAGATAAAGAAATCATTATCTCTTACCTTTTGTTTCTGGGTTAATTTTTGCAATTGAGGCATTAAGTTTTTAAATGTGTCATATATGTAAAATGACATCAAAAGCTTTGTTTTTTCTTCTTCTTAATTCTACTGTTTTAGTAATGTTGAAGGTTCTATAAATGCATAATTATTTTATTCGGCTTAAACTTTTCACTTGTTTCCTTAACAGTTTCTTTAACATCTTACAGGCTGAGACATGGGATACTTTGAGATTGATAACAATGATTAGTATTTTCTTTTTTCATAATTACTTTAGGTAAAAATGATTACAAGGTAATTTATAGTTAGAAGAATGGAATTCTTCTAAAGTTCTAGTATTTCCCCCCTCCTAATTAGAAAATGAATTCTGCTAAAGTTGGCTCTATTAAATTTGGCTTTTAATTGAGACACCAAGGGATGCTGTGAATTCTTTACACAATATCTTCAGAATTTGATTTGTTATAGACAATAAGAAATCAAATTTTCTTGTGTTACTACTCTCATTGTCGAATGAACTATCAGCACATAAAGAAATAGGGGAAGATTTACTTCTCAGAAGGAAAAAGAAAACTGGGGAAGAATCTGACATTGAATACCAAGTCTATTGCTGCTATTCCACTAAAGTTGTCTGTCACCGCTACTATTTCCTTGGTTGGAGGAAACATGTCTAGGTGTTGTAAGGTGATGCATGCTTATTGAAATAGGTGAATTCCAAGTTTTGATGAATTGAAAT
The DNA here is from genome assembly GCF_965113065.1 of Corylus avellana. Classification (NCBI taxonomy): domain Eukaryota; kingdom Viridiplantae; phylum Streptophyta; class Magnoliopsida; order Fagales; family Betulaceae; genus Corylus; species Corylus avellana. The sequence goes on along the minus strand of NC_142490.1, from coordinate 23,851,885 downwards.
TATCACAATGGAAAGGAGCCAGCGGCTTTAAGCGCTAGCAAATGAGGTTCGACCTATAGATTGGGCACCATAGGATGAAGCAGGAATGGCACTTGTTAAACAATTGCTTCTTAAAAAGTCCATTTGATGCATTTTAATTGAACCTTCACATACAAATACCTTTTTTTTTGATAAATAATGTTTATTAAAAAAAAGCGCAGAGGAGCGCAACATATGTACACAGGAAGTATACAAGAGAACCCCTACTAATTAAAAAGGAGGCACATAACACTAAAAAATTAGAAAACATATACACATGCGAATTAGACCAAGTCACTCTCCATGAAAACATAGTATGTAACAGCAACTTCTTCAACTCGAGCAAGCCACTCTCACAATCCTCAAAGCTTTGTGTATTCCGTTCTCGCCAGAGACACCATATCACAGATAATGGAATCATCCTCCATATGTGCAAAACAAGCCGATTACCCAACTGTCTCCTCCAACTCCCCAAGCAATCACCAACCCTGCGCGACATAACCCAATCAACACCAAAGAGTTGAAGAAACTTGTTCCATATCTCGGTTGCCACCTCACAATGTAGGAATAAATGGTCAATGGACTCTCCACATTGTTTACACATGTAACACCACTCCATCACCATAATATTCCCCTTCCGTAAATTGTCCAAAGTTAGGATTTTTCCTAGAGTCGCCGTTCACACAAAAAAAGCCACTCTCGGCGGAGCCTTCACCTTCCAAATACTCTTCCAAGGACCAAATGCCTAGATAGAACCTAATAATAGATAAGACTTCACTTCAAAGTTCTTCTTTTTTGAAGGATCCCAACAAATTTTATCCTCACCTCCATATCTAATTTTTTGGGAATACAACAATTCAAAAAACAACAAATGCCTTTAACTCACAAGACTAGGAAGTTTAGTCCACTTTCTGGATAAAGTTTTAACTGGTAAGTCTAAAGCCTAGTCAAAGTCTCTGATTCTCACTCTCACCATGAAGGCATATGGCCTGAATGGAGTCTGAAACCATAAAGTTTCCGTGAAACTTCTTCAATTGTGACAAAGGCTATGCAACTCAAGTACACATGAAGTATATAAGAGAAAACCTTTTTAAGAAGAAGGATAAAAACCCACAAATTCAGAAAACGTTAGATATTATACGCCCTTGTCCATGTCTAAAGTGATGTGGCCATGATCTTCTTTTGCTCTTTCACTGAAATCTATCGATCTTCAAAGCACCTTGCATTCCGTTCTCTCCATATGCACCACATCAAGTACAAAGGGTACATCCTCCAAGCGTCTAAAACGGTACAACTTCTCAATTGACCTCTCCAACAAGCCAACAACTCTATCACCCTTCTAGGCATGACCCATTCTACTTCGAATAGGCGAAAAATCGAAGTCCGTAATTCTCTGGCCACTTCGCTATGGAGAAGAAGATGATCTATGGATTCCCTGTTCCTTTTACGCATACAACACTAATACACCATTCCATCACTATGACATTCCTCTTCCTCAGTTTATCCAAAATTAGAATCTTCCCTAGAGCCACCATACACCACTCTTATCTATTCACATTCACTTATAAGAAAATGTGATGTACTAAAATGATTATGACAAGATACCTCTTGTACTATTGAAAGGAATGGTTAGTTGGTTATTGCCTGCTAAGTAGAGGAATAGGAAAAAACAGGGCATTGGGCATGGACTCTCAAATGTAATCTTGAATTTCAGCCCATAATCGAAGTTGCTTATAAGAAGATTTCTAGCTGTTATATCCTAAATATTTAAGCGAATCTAAATAATGTCAAACCACTCACCCTATGTTTGGATACATTAGATTTTAGTTTGATTGTTTGTTTAATTAAGGTTCTTTAGAGCACTATTAGCCGCCTCACCAAAACCATTTTTTGGTTATTTTGGTGAGGCAATTTGGTGAAAATGCTTAAAAACTCTCATTTTCAGCCTCACCAATTTGATGGAAAAAACGGTGAGTGAACAACACTCATTATTAATAGTGAGTACTCTTCACTCACCAATTGAATAAAAAATGGTTTCTCTTTTATCTTTTCTGTTTCTCCCTCATCCTTTAGTAGTTAGAGAAAGAGTAAACAAATCTTTAAAAAATAATATTTAAATGGAATAGTGAAAGTGGATTGTTAAAATAGTGAGGCTGTTGGGAGTGCTCTAAAAAAGTGAGTAGTTAAAATAGAGAAAAATGTAATTTTGGTTATGTGAATAAAATTTGGTGAGGCTACTAATAATGCTCTTATACATTGAAACTTAGATTGGTTGAAGAAGGCTTGAATATTTCAAGCACATATGAGGTTTCTTAATTTTTCCAGTATTTCTTAGTCAATTTCAAACTATCTAATTTCACCTGTATTGGCAGACTGTTTCTCTGCTCATTGAGGCTCTTGCTTGGTGCTCTATGCTGGTCTTGATTGGTGTAGAAACTAAAGTCTACATCCGTGAGTTTCGATGGTTTGTCAGATTTGGGGTCATTTATGCTTTAGTTGGGGATGCTGTATTGCTCAATATGGTTCTTTCAGTGAAGGAGTTTTATGATAGGTTAGTGTTTCTTTGTTTACTTGAATTTGATACCTCCTTGGCTAGACATAATATGACTTTTTATTTTTCAAACAACCCTCTCTCTCTCTCTTTGTGGCAGAAACAGACTAGAAAATGTGTATATATAGTGACTTCTATGCAATTCCTCCTATATCTTTTGAACTCTTATTCTTATCTCTTGCTGAAACTCAAACATCCATTCTTGTTAAAAGAATTATGGATGTAGAGTATAAAGACCAGGATAACATGTAAGTAGCACTGCAATGATATACATACCTAGAAGAATGCTTATGAAAATGATCTTGCCGTCCACGTACTTTCAACCCCAAGGGTTGGTCTAGTGGTTGAGGCTTGTGGTATTAGGGACTATCATTCCATAGATCCTAAGTTCGAGACTTGCTAGGTGCAAATTCCTCCTTGAGGCCTCACCCTCTGGTGTAAAAGCTAGTGATTTACCTTGATCCGTGTAGGGAAACTCCCAGAGGTGCGGTGCACGGATCGGAAGTTTATTTTGCGGGGGTGGGTCCGAAAGGCCCTGCCTTGTCGAGGTTCCCCGCCATAAAAAAAAAAAAAAAATGATTGTTGCCCGGATGAAATCATTGGGTTGAAGATCAATGTCTCCTTATTTATTTTTTTCAAAGTACATAGAGATATGTGTATTTGAAAATCTGAGTCCAGAAGTATAATTATTAAACAGTCGCTGTGGGGCAAGACCAACTGACAGTTGTATGTGTTATGTGCAGGTCCCTATTGTATTTGTACATCAGTGAGGTTGTCGTCCAGGTTAGTTGCTCTAGTTCTTTTTTAGCCTTTACAATATGGTTATCTTTTACTGTTTCAACCCAAATTTGCAGTTGCATTGCCTTTAAGAGCTTGTTAGTATTTGGAATTGGTCTGGTAATTGGCTTTGCCAGTGTGTTAATCATCCAACTTGAGTAATGACAAATTAGGGATATGTTTGGTAATCTCTTAACACACTTTCCTGTTTTCAAAACCAAAAACACACCTTTCTCAAAACCATTAATAAACAATTCAAAACACAAAATACTTGTTAGAAAACTTTTCACACCTTCTTATAGAAATATTTTAAAAAAGAGTGGTTGTGTGGCCATCCTCAACGCAGGAGAGGAATGGCAGCGTGGCTACAGCAACAGGTATGGGGTGACCTCATGGCCACTCAACCAGATCGGGTGGCCACGCAGCCACCCCTTTCCTCCATTGAGGGTGGTCACATGACCACCTTTTTTTTATAAGTAAGAAGTTAGCTTTACACCTGCCTGTCTGTTCTCAAAATAAACATGTTCAGTATTTGTTTCTTTGAAAAGACAACCAAACAATTTTCTTAAGTGGGCCCCACCAAAAAAAGACTCCTCCCCATTATGTCACATCAAAACACTTTTTCATACCAAAAATAGAAAATACTTATCAAATTAATTATCAAAAATACCTTAGATCTAGTCCATAAAGAATGTAGCAAATGCACACACAGAGACACACAAAACAAATAATACATGCATACACGCGCACACATTTATATATAGATGTGTGGAGTGCCCAAAGTACAACCTTAGGATAGGGCCTTGGAAAGACCTAGACAATAGCCTTCCTTCTGTCCACTTCTTGTGAACTTTCACTCTGGCATTTCCTTTCCTTTGGGATAAAAATTCAATTATAAAAGTAGATATTAATAATCTTATTATCAATTTTTTTTGTTTGTTTATGTAGGTTTTGTTTGGAATACTTTTATTTGTGTATGTTCCTCATTTGGATCCCTATCCTGGTTATATGCCTATGCGGACTGAATCAGTTGATGATGCTGCATATGATGAACTTCCTGGTGGAGAGCAAGTATGTCCTGAGAGGCATTCCAGCATATTTTCAAGTACGTATATATCAGCTTATATGACCTGAATGCCTATCTTTTAGAAAATCTCAAATGTCATTACATGCTGATGGAAACTGAAAATGCTATTCTTAGAATAAGAACATTATAAATTATGTCATCTGCACTATGAATGGTCTGCCAATGACATAACAACACGTATTGAGCCTGTTCAAGGTGATTTTTTGTTCTATTTAATAGTAATAATCATGTTAAATGCTTTAATATTTTGTTTTCAATGACCTTAAAAATCCTGTTTTAGTTACATTCATACTTAATTTTCTTAAATAGTAGACATGGGGAAATTAGATTTTCCCTGCTGTCTCTTACCTACCTTCATTTTCCTTTTGTTGCATGTTAGATGTAGCATGGGGTGATAAAACATACTTTTCTTGAATTTGATCTGAATTAATCTTTTTATGGGTGAGCTGTTTTGTTAACTCATTCTTGGTCACTTGTTTTTCTGTCAGGAATATTCTTTTCATGGATGAATCCCATAATGAAGCTAGGCTATGAAAGACCTATCACAGAGAAAGATGTCTGGAAATTAGATGCTTGGGAACGGACTGAAACACTAAATAATAAGTTTGTGATAGTTTTATTCTCAAATTGGTATTTTCATGAGTTCTTGTATATTAAGGTTGCATCATAGTTTTTATTTAATTTTGAAGGTTCCAGAGATGTTGGGCTGAGGAATCTCGGAAGCCAAAACCATGGCTTTTAAGAGCCTTGAATAGTAGCCTTGGGGGAAGGTGAATACTAAGATACACAGCTGATGATGATTTTTGTTTTATATCTGGTTATATTTGACTAAGAGTAGCTCGTACCTGCCTTTTCTCTAGATAACATTTTAGTTTTTTATTTGGAAAAAGTAACTTAATATCTCTCAAAATCATATTTTTTTTTTAATTAATTAATTTATTTTTTTTATGCTATCTCCTTTTTATATTACAATTTTGGCCTTTAGTTTGATGGTTTCACCAAAGTACACTTTAGCACTTTCCATGTGGAATATTGTTCGATGATTACACCATGGTACACAATAGCACTTTACATATGGAAGATCAGGAATTAGACCTAATGAAACCCAACTGAACCAATGCTAATGTATCTTTTGTTCGCATCTTATTTTTGTGATAAGGAAGTCAATTTCATTAGAAGCGTAGAGGGGCTCAACTCTAGCATACAAGAAAGAAGTATGCAAGAGAGATTCCCTATTAGGGAGAAAAAGAAAAACAAAATTCTAAAATTTCAAAAAAACTAGAAAAATGCGGACTATTATACCGCTATCCCTTATAAAGGGATTTGAACGTAACGTTCTTTAGCTCTACTACATAAGTCTCGCTATCTTTAAAGCTCCTAACTTTCCGCTCTCTCCAAATTATTTACTTATGTACATGGTAAAAAATCTATATTTTGATTATAATGCAATGAAGGTTCAACTAATCAGATTGTTCAATTATACGAATTCTTCTAACATGCAGTGGATTGATTAAATCTTTGATTTTGTACAACAATTAACTAAAAAAATGGAAACTTGGTATGCTCAACTCAAATAGGCTTTAATTCCAGCAGATAATTTTTCAATTGATCAGGATTTGGACAATTTTTATTTATTTATTTATTTCAAATTTCCCTATCTTGACATCTCATCTCACAGCTATAGTGGTTTTTTAAACGTATTGCCTTTTAATGGCCCAAGATTTGATACCAAAAAGCATAGCTGTTATTGTCAGTGTTATAAAATTTTCTTTTAATTTTAATGAGTATAGTCACCTAATACTCCTGATGAGTCTCTCCACTTTATCCACCCCTAGTCTAGTTTTACGGTCATCATCATTCTAAATATCCTTATTTTTTTGGGTCATTGATCCAAAATACTGAAAATGATTGCTCTTTGTATGCAAGTATATGATACAGGTGGTAATTAATAGAGAAATGTATGCGGTATGAACAACACTAATTATTTTTGCTCACTCATACCACTCATTTTAAAGAATCATAATCCAAAAATGGGAAAAACATGTCTTAGAAGAATTAGTTTCATAGTTCGTAAATGCTTCCTCCTTGATGTTGAAATTATGATGGTGAAGAATAGATGCTTTTGGCCATGAAATGATTTCATGAGTTTAGGTTATTAATTTGCATGGAGATGTTTGCCAGTTGGTGGGCGGGAGGTGGAACTAGTAGTGCTGTGGTTTGGAAGATGGCTCCCTTGTGTCTCCTATGGTGTCTTTGGAAGGAAAGGAATGCGAGATGTTTTGAGGACCTGTCGAGGAACCTAGAGGATCTTATTCACTTCTTTTTGTACACTTTATTCACATGGACAGCAGGATGGCTTGCTCCTTTAGTAATTGATTTTTCTGATTTTCTCTTTATGTTCTCTTCTTCTTTCTCCCCTACTTGGTCGCTCTCTTGTATACTTCCTGTGTACTAGGGTTGCGCCCCTCTGCGCTCTTAATGCATTATTACTTATCAAAAAAGGTTATTAATTTGCATGATGCTGTTGTCGTAATGTTCTTAGATAGGCTTAGGAATCTTTAATATGATGAAGGAAATGCATTGGAGGGTTGGGTTGTGATCCTTTTATGGGTTAATTAATATGGTGGAAAAGACTATAAAGAGTTGAAAATTTTATATTCCGGGAGTTGGAGTGCTAATATGGAAGAAATCTGGAAGAAATATGCCATGGTCAAAACAGCAGTTCTACTTTTATATAATGAACGGAAACCTTTCATAACTTTCTTTTCTCTATGGTAATATGCTTCTTTTGTTGTTATTATGTATGGTCATCTCATTGATATCATCTTTTTCCTTCCTGTAGGTTTTGGTGGGGAGGCTTTTGGAAGGTAACAAGCTTATGCTTTTCGAAAAATGCTATTCTTACTCCCATTTCATAACTTTCAACTAGATCAATAGTTTGTCAAGTTTACTGTTGGATTATATTTCCTCCATATGCTTATTATAGATGCTAAATTTCAAGTTAATCTGGTATAATTTATTATATAATCTAAAACTCATAGTTTTAATAGAATTTTAGAATATATAAAAAACTATCATTTTGATATTTGGCAAGCATGATGAGCATGTGGAGGTCATCTAATCCGATGGCTGGTTGAAAATAATATTTATCTTATGAGAAGTTATTAAATGGTGTTACATTATTAAAGAGTTACATCCGGTGTAACTTAAATCCAACTCTATACACAAGCATATATATATATATATATATATACTGGTTGTAGACCTGTCAAACATTCTATGAAGTTTTGCAGCAGTAAGGTGACATGTTTTTATTTTTGTTATAACTTGTAATTTTTATATAATTGTTACATTTTTTAAATATATTTATCTACTTGTAGATCGGCAATGATCTTTCCCAGTTTGTGGGGCCGCTTATCTTAAATCAACTCTTACAGGTTAGTTTGTTGGGTTCTTTATGTGGCATCAAACTCTAAGATTCCCTCATTGCAATTTTCAACTTGGTATGCTCATCAATTATTATTGGCTATGTCAATCCTGTTTATGAGCTCAAGTTATAATGGTCATGATACATTTTTTTCTATGGTCATTTGGATCCTAAAATTTACTCTTCTACATTTGGAATGTGCCCTTGTATTATTAGCCTTTTTGAAATTGTATGAGCCTGATTGGATTGCTTTTCTTAAAGCTATTCCCAAAAAAAAAAGAAAGGTTTCGAGAATGAGAAGAGGAAACTGTTTTTGGTTGTTCTTGATGTCAAAATGTGTTTGGAAAGAAATAACTTAAAAAAGTTGTTTTCAGAAAATAAGACAGAAAATTGTTTGGGTAATGACAATCGAAACAAATGTTTAAAACAATGAACGCTAAAAAATTGTTTGGTTATAATGTGAGTGTTTTTGTGATAATTTTGTTTTGTTTCTTACTTTTTATTTTTATTTTTATTTATTTTTAATTTAATTTAATTTTTTATTTTTAAATTTCAAGACTTGGAAAAATACTTATTTTTAAAAAAAGACTTGAAAAAATATCTGATCATTATGTACTGTTTGGATAAGGAGAAAAGTTTTGGAAAGGGGAGGAAATATTGGAACCCCAATAATTTAAAATTCTCATTTCTCTCTCTCTCTCTTTTTTTTTTCTTTTTTTTTTTTTTTTTTTTTTTTTCAATTATGCTCTTTGCTCTTTATTTTTTCTTATATTCCTGCATTGGAATCTACAAGTTTTCCTCCTTTTGGAAAAATAAAATGGGTTTGCAGTTCAGTAGTGATATGCTAGGATGAGTAAGTGGTGAGAAGCTTCTATCATTGACTTGATTGTTTTCAAAGTGAACCAAATCAGACAAAAGCTTCCTAAGAGAAAAAGAAGTTGCTCTGAAATTATGCAGCCAAGGAATCTTATTATCTCCCCTACTGTCCTAAGCCTCCTTTTCATCATTCTTTTACAAGTTTTCTGTAATAACTAAAAAGCAATCTCTGAAAACAGAACAAGAGGGAAATACTTTAATAGAAAAACATAACATTACATTACAAACAATAAAAAATTTAAAAGTAAAAAAGGGGAAAGATTGTCTTCTCCTATGAGAATTAACAAGAAGCTCAAACTTTTTTTTTTTAAACCAAGTTTAAATTTTGTCTCTACAAGGTCACTAGCTCGAATCTTCCTTTCCCCCATTTTTTTTAACCCAAGTTTAAATTTTGTTTCTGCAAGGTCACTTGTTCAAACCTCCCCTTCATCGTCACCCTTGAAAAAAATTACTTATTAATTTGTTTTTTTTGGCCATGCACGAAAACTAGTCCTAAACTTTCTGTTTATCTTCTTCATGGATTCTCATTTAAAGTCATCTGAAACTTAGAATTATATCCCATTCCAAGAATCTTCCTTTTTGGGTTCCTTGGATTGCTGAAGAAAAGCTGTCTCCAAAGCTTGAACTATAGTAACTGTAAGAACAGGGAAACAACAAGAGGAGAAAAGAAAAACAGGGAAAAAAAGAAACAAAGAGGGAGAGAAGGCTTAAAGATTCAACAACCTCCTCAAACTGATTTTTCCAATTGTAATATTTGATTCCTTGCCATCTAACCATTTCTAACATTATCTCTACCCACAACTACCGAAGTCCAAATGCTTCATCCCTTCAACATATTATCAAAGAAGACTTGAAGCTGCCCGGCAATATTCTCAGCACCAGATCTCAACACCCCAAACACCCTCTCCACTTGTACTTTCTCTCCCTTATCCCAACATCTATTTGACACTCCATTACTTCCTGCGACCTTTCCTCTCCAATTCCTCTCCATTGCCACCATTGATCTCCGAAACAAAATGTCATTTACAATGAAAAGTCTTGACTATTTCCTATGTGCATCTAGAATATATTATGTGGTACACCTTTTAGTCACATGGTCTCGCTGTACCCATATTCCACTTGCGCATTCTTAATAATACTTTGCGTGCCTCTAGAACATATTAGGTGGTATATGTTCTGCAAGTTATTGTTTGAGGAACAACTATAATCCTTTTAAACCTTGTTTTATCTCCCCAAATATGTAATTTAATTTATTTGGTGACTTATCTGCAGTCAATGCAACGTGGGGATCCAGCATGGATTGGGTATATCTATGCCTTCTCAATATTTCTTGGAGTGGTATGACATGAATCCCTCTGTTTTATTTTTGGGGTTATCTATGTATCCAAAGATATTGATTGCCTATAATTATGATGTATGCTTGTCATAGTATTGCTGCCTATAATCCATATGTGCATGGTGCAGATCCCATGCCTTGTGAATTGACTGGAGCCACTGTGCTGATTTAGTTTTTTTTTTTAGCTTTCTGTTTATCACTCTTGCAGGGACATGTTAACAAGTGATCACAAACTAAATCAAAAGCTTCTGATCTAGTTTTTTAATGGATGAAAATTTTCTGGACCAAAATTCAACTTTTCTTTTTTTGTTCAGCGTTTTCAGTTTTTATCAAATTTCATTTTAAATAATTTGAATGTTATATATTTGAACCTGTAGATGTTGGAGTTATTGAATTTGTTTCTATACATAACTTTGGATTTTGGAGATGCAGTAGAGTTGGCCTATGTGGTCTCTCTTTATATGTTTCAAAGTGCTAAGTTGCTGATGTATTTCATTTATGCAAACCTTTCTTGGAATTTCCAGTGCCTCTGCATGAAAGCAAAGTTGCAAATCTGCTTGTCTTAAGCTATTCCTTTATCTCTTCCAGGGATTTCTCTAACTCCATCTGACTAGGTTATCCTTACTAATGTGGAATCTATATGTTGGGAGTTTAGGCTTTCAATTTTATTGAGGCTACCTTCTATAGACTTTTGGAGTTTGAGTAGATTCTTATAAAAAATTTCGTCCTTGTACCCTTAGGGGTAGCTCAATTAACTGGGGATTACGCCTTATGAAATCTGTAGGTTAGTTCGAATCTCCTTCCCCTTACCCTTAGGGCCAATTACTTATAATAAAAACAACTTCTTCGTGCTTGTGTTTTTTTTTTTCTTATTTTAATGTTACTTTACTTTCCTCAAGATTGAATTGCTGTTTTGGTAATTGCATCTTGTACTTATGCCTTTTGATTATGCTTTAGAGTAAGTGGATTTATTTGCTTTTTACTTGTATTGGGCACATCCTCTTTCTGCCTGCACCCTTGTCTTTATGTGGAAAATTTTAATGGACTCATTAAGAAGCTCTTATAGTTTCTAACCTGTGTAATTTGCTCCAGGTTTTTGGTGTCTTATTTGAAGCTCAGTATTTTCAGAATGTAATGCGAGTTGGTTACCGGCTGAAATCAACCTTGGTATTTTTCTTTTCATTTTGTTTTTTCTTTTCCTGATCCTTATGACATGCTTTTGGTGCTTACTTAGATATTTCTCATTTAGATTGGCCTGTCTTTTGGAATGTGTTACAGAGTTTACTTTAATGCCTTGACGCCATTATGTTAACTACTAGTGACAAACATAACTGTATCAGACTGTAGTTTCTTTGCTTTCTTCTAGGCAAGAAAGGATATTTGAGGAGAGGATGAGGACACAGTTGGGGTTTGGGCGGGGGTAGGGGTTGATCATATTGTCGAAACTTGAAATTGCTTTGTGAGGACCATGGTTTTCCTCTGCTGTTGGGTTTGGCTGACAAAATGGCAACTTATGTCATGGGCTTGGTGGCATGGAAACCTAGGTGATATGAAGAAACCCTCATGGTTGGATTATTCAATAATAGATTCTATCTGTGAAATGATTAGATTTATCGACTCTGTGTTAGTTTCTGGGGGAATTTTTTTAAGAAGGATATTCACTGTCATCTGGATGTCTAGAATTTGTTGATCTTGGTTGGGTGTAATTGGTAATTGTGTGTGTGTTTACTGAGGGAGAGTGTCTTTGAGCTTCTTAAAAACAAGAATTGGAGGGGGGGAGGGGGGGTGGTTATTGGAGTCATGATATTATGATCCCAGTTCTACTTATGCAAGGCAAAGTTGAACTCACATTGTTAAAGAGTTCCATGCCAGCAATGAAGGTGTTTATAGTTCCAGTATATTCACATATGGTTATTACTTTTTGTAGATTGCCGTTGTATTTCGGAAATCTTTAAGGCTAACTCATGAAGCTCGCAAGAAATTTGCATCTGGGAAAATCACCAACTTGATGACAACTGATGCCGAGGCACTTCAGGTTTTGTTTGTCTTTAACAATTAAGATTTGTATTTTAATTACTTCATAACTGATGCTGTAAAACAAACCCAAGTCAGTTTATATATATATATATATATATAGATTTGTGAAGTCAATATTTTCTGTAGCCATTGTGCATATCTACATAAATATACATATAAAATAAATATAGGTGTGCATCTCAACTTCATAAATGTTTTCATATGTCCAAAACAGTGTATGAAATTACATTGAAAGCAGTCAGATCACTGAATTGTGGTTTTATAGGCTTTGACATGAAAAGTGATTTTGGTGTGTTGTGAATTATTATAACCTAGCCTGAACAGTGTGAAATGTCCTTTGATTTGGACTTTTTAGTTGCTAATAAGCATATAATACTCTAATTGGTAGGAGTATGGGGTGTTGCAACTTTCCAGAGGTCATTTATCTGCCATTATTCAGAAAATTATAAATGCGTGTCACCATTAATAATAGAAAATTCTGTGAATCATATGCATCATTTGATTTGCGATGTACTTTCCTCTTTTTTTTTTTTTTTTTGTTGGATAGAAACTGAGGTTAATAGAATATAAACGATCATAATTGGCTTTAGAGCAGTGAATAGTGGAAAACTAATAAATTTCTTGAGACAAGACTTTGTGACTGAAAAAATTTAAGCTTCTTCAGTTAATGTGCTTGGTAATCAGCTTTGTCTCTGTTTTCACTCCAGCAAATGAGATGTTTTTTTTTATTAGTTGTGGGGACTGAATGTTATTGGGTTGGAAACTTGGAGGGAGTATGGTGACTTAAAGTTAACATGTCAATTAATTCCATAACGCTTTACATTCTTATTTTAGGTAAATCATTGGTGTGTTAGCAAAAGAGAATTGACCGGAGTTTATTTAGTTTAGAATTTAAAGCCACAAGTGGGCAGCTAGAAGCTGATTTTCTGCAGAAATTTTCCTTCTTTTTCCATCATCTCATTTGGAGTGTTCTTTTTTACAACATATTTCTTAAGAATAATGCTACACTTATTCCCACTTCTTTACAGAATTTTTTCACACTCATAGGTGGCTTTTAAAACCACCATTATATATGAGATGAATCTTTATTGAATTTTGATCCAATTGTGGTTTTAAAAGCCACATATGGGTGTGGAAAAATTGTGTAAAAAAATGAGTAAGTGTAGCATTCCTCATTTCTTAAACAATTTATACACACTATTCTTGAATGAAAGAGTGTTAAAGTTATTAATGTAAATTTCATTTCTATGCATTGTTATCTCAACCTGGCAGTGAAGTAGATCTCATTGACCAATGGCCGAGTAAGAAGTAACTATCTATGAATTTGCTATCTTACCCAACATCTCAATATGAAGAGCACGAAACTCCAATAACTATGTATGTGGATGCTTTTTTTTGATGAATAATAATTTATTAGGAGAAAATCTCATGTACACAGGAAGTACACAAGAGAAGCAACCGACCTATTGGGGTCGAAAATCTAAAAAGTTAAAGTATGTGGATGTGGATGCTTTTTGAGGGGGATTTGTTCTTGGAAATGACCATTTCCTCACCACAATTACCTCAATTTTCTTTTTGATAGTCTTTATATTTTATTGAATAAAGGTGAAGCCTCAAGTTGATGCATTTAACAGTTTCTACTTCAACCTACAGTATAAATTCAATTTAATTACAATAATGAAGAGAACGTTACTGTAGTTCTAGATCATATACTTGATGTAACTTTGGTGTACATTTAGGTGTACTATTTTAACTATTGTTAGTGCTTTTCTCTCTTTGTAAAGTAATTTGTTTGATTTATTATTAATTTGTTATTTTCCTTGTACAGCAAATATGCCAATCACTTCACACTTTGTGGTCAGCTCCATTTCGTATTGTCATTGCTATGGTTCTTCTTTACCAGCAATTGGGCGTTGCTTCACTTATTGGAGCTTTACTGCTAGTTCTTTTGTTCCCCATACAGGTCCAAGAGTTATCCTTACCTTTGCTTTTTTATCTTTGAAAGAAAATTATCCATATTTACATTGAATGTGGTTTAGCCAATGAGGTTTAGCTCAAATGATTCTTCCTCCCCTTATAAGAATAAGGTGGAGGGTGAGGTTGTGGGTTCCTAACTCACTGGATGTGTGTGTTACCTACCAATTGAAAAATAAATCATATCTTTTGCCATTTATATTTGTATTTGGTGTGCCCTTGTCTATATTTACTGTCCTGATGCCATGCTTGTAATTTGTTTCGGTTTCATCTTCTTCCTTTACACTGATCTCCTGGTATTGTAAATATTTATTTTAAGAGGTCAGTTCATGATAAACATGTGGGAATTAAAAGCTTCTAATAACAACAGGTCCCAGAAAAAAATTTAATTTAATTTTGATTAACAGTTGGTGTAGTATGATAACAGTGGCTAGGAATTTCCTCCTGTGAATATTTTGTTTCTTCGGCGTAATCACCCATGAACTTGGGAAATTGAGCATGCTGCACAAAAGTGGAGTAAGTTTGGACTTTGGTACAGTTAGTATAACAGTGTTATATAATAGAAATAACCACTTACAAGGAATGGTGGACATTTGTCATGATGTGCACCTTGTTGTTCAAAATTCTATGTAGTCAAGATTTATGTCCTGAAGTTGTGCTAAACTGAATATTATGTTGGAAAAGGCAAAAAATGAAATGATTTGAAGTGAGTGGCTGTGTCAAAGTTTGACATGGCAATAATTGGAGACAATATGAGATAAAGTTGGTTGAGATGGTTTAATATTTGGCCATGAAGAACAATGACTGACAAAAAGGACTGTTCAGGTTACTGATGCACTAGGGAAAAACGAAAGAGTTGCTTGAAGGAGTGAAAAAAAGAAACGATATAGTGGCGTCCCACTAACTGAAAATGATGCCCACTTGCAAAAATCTGATTTGTGCAGCTAGCCTAAAATTGTTAGGCTAAGTGCTGTGTACCATTACATAAAGAAAATAGTTGCTTTAATGGATTAGAACAACTAAAATGGGTTCGTGTAGCTGAGACTTCAAACAGTTGGAATTTGACTATGTTGGCATGCAATGTTGAATTTATTTATGATATTTTTTGTTTGTATTTTTCACTTCCAATTCATCTCTTGGAACTCCAATTCAGCTTTTGAGAACTAGATAACATAGGATTGGAAATAAGCCATGCACCGGTTGTGTAAATGATATCTTGTATTACTCCAATTCAGCTTTTGAGAACTAGATAACATAGGATTGGAAATAAGCCATGCACCGGTTGTGTAAATGATATCTTGTATTACAACTTTTAGTTTGTGTATATTGAGACTCTTCTCAAATTGTCTCAAATGGAAAAATCGGTTTTAAAAGTTTTTTTTATTTTTATTTTTATAAGTAATAAAGATTTTATTAAAAACCTATCAAAAAAAAAAAAAAAAGATTTTATTAAAAAGTGAAGGCTCCCCTAAGTACACATGCAGTATACACAAGAAACACCTACAAAAACCCAAAGAAAACAGCAGAAACCACAAAACCTGAAAAGCCCTCAAACCTGACAAGCACACCAACTTCACAAAATGCAAAAGCCCTCTGACCCGAAACCCACATGAAGCACTCAATGCTACAGCACATAACCCTGTATACTAGGGTTGTTGATTGTTATTGGAAAGATATTGTGTTTGATTGTCTCAAATATTTGCTTCTTTTTATAACTTCTGTGATATTCTATCATCAAATTTGTAAAACTTTCACTTTAAGGGCAGTAGATCATGTCAGTGTTGCTTGTTGGGTCTAAAAATCTTGGTGGTAGGTAATCCAAAGTCTATTAATCTGACTCTACTTACTGAATCAAATTTATAGTTATTTATTTTGGTCGTTGTGTTGATTGTATTATGGCTCTATTTTGTTTCACATGTCTGCATCTGACATTAATTATTTAGTGAAATGGACCGTCCATAATCTTTTCAGTTATTTTGTGGGAACAGACGCTTGTGATAAGCAAAATGCAGAAATTGTCTAAGGAGGGGTTACAACGTACAGACAAGAGAATCGGTCTCATGAATGAAATATTGGCTGCCATGGACACTGTGAAGTATGATTTATTTTTAGTACAGTTTTTGTGACCTTTTGTGTGATATAGGCATTTTAATAATTTTGATTGTCTATGCTGAAATGGTACAGATGTTATGCATGGGAGAGTAGTTTCCAATCTAAAGTACAAAGTGTTCGGACTGATGAATTGTCTTGGTTCCGTAAAGCATCTCTACTAGGAGCGGTATGTCATATGACATGTTCAATAATTACTGTTTTTTTTACTATTACAATAATTAAAAAATGTATTAATATGTTCTTCTCCAGTCTTATCTTAGATACACTTTATGTATTATAGGTGATTGATTTATTTTTCTATTTAAGAAGAATAACTACTTGGCCACTTGGTAATTATAGAACTGTAGTCATTTCTTCCTGTTGCATGGACAAGTCACACATAGTCTTGCCTAGCCCAAAAAAAAGTAAACAAATTGATTACATACATGCTCATGGTCACCTGGATTTCTTCTCCTACAATTTTGACACAGGTCAAGATTTGGGGGAAATATATATATATATATATTTTTTTCCATTGGTACTGTTCACAGTACTGTAGCCATGGCTAGAGGTCCGTCTCTGAAATCGATATGAAGGGCCTGAAAATTAAGCTTGAATGCAGACTAAATAAATCACCATTTTGTGTTGGCGTTGAGATGGGAGTCTTATCAAGCATATGTGACCATTTTCCTGAATAGAAAAGAAAACAAAAAGAAAAAAAGAAGTGTAGGGTCCTTGTTTCATAACCAGAGCTGTTAATAGTGTGTAGTGCTTAGTTCAGATAATAACTGATCACTAACTATGACCTCCCCTTCTTTTTTTTTTGCAGTTTTTTCGTGTCTTTTAACATATGAATATTTTGTTATGTTTGACGAGACTGGTCCATCTGTTATGTACCCCTAATATTTGGGCTTGTGATTGGCAAGTTTTATGTTAACATGAGCTGTTAATTAGCTTTATAGTATTCTACTTGGGTTTTCTCTATGAATGATGTTAAAATCTTGGGACCATGGCCATGCTATCTTTTTCGTTTTCCTAACTCTTTCCCTTGTTTTGCAGTGCAATGGATTTATACTAAATAGCATACCAGTTGTGGTTACTGTGATTTCATTTGGAATGTTCACTTTGCTTGGGGGTGATCTGACACCTGCGAGAGCATTTACTTCCCTTTCTCTGTTCGCAGTGCTTCGCTTCCCCTTATTCATGCTCCCTAATATAATAACTCAGGTTCTGTCTTCTTCACCTTGGTCACATATCTCACATACTACTCGAATATTTTTGTACGTTGCTTTCATGTGTAGGTAGGATAGATAATAATGGCCGTCATTTGTCTGCTTACACATTTTCTGCTCCTTGTCCCTTAATCTGAGTAGTGATGTGTATTGCTCAAGTAATTTAATATTGTATTAGAGCCAAAGGTCGTGGATGAGAATTCAAGATCTTTGGCTCTAATACTATGTTAAATCACTACTTGGCCAAAAAGCTTAAGCTTATAAGAAGAGGCAAATTTAATCATTTAATCAAAACTTTAACACCCCTCTTCTTTCTCCCTCTTTGCCCTAGCTTTTTCCCTCTTTCTCTCATCTTCCCCTTTCTCTTCTTGACTTCTCTCTTTCTAGCTTCTTTCGCTCTCCTCTTTTAACTTCTTTCTCCTTTCTTTGACCTAATTTTACTGTGTGATTTTTGTGATTATTTTGTCCCGCATCAGAAGGAGATATGTGGCCTTGGCAGCTATCACCACCTCTTCTTCTACTATTTCAAATTCTTCTCTCTATCTTTCTCGCCACAACCCCCCCCCCCCCCCCCCCCCCCCCTTTCTCCCAACCTATGCAACCCTCTATTTTGTACTGTTTCTCCATTGAATATTCCTTTTAGAACGACTGTTGTTATTGCTATTGTGACATATCTTTTGTAACATCACCTTTTCTACTAAATGTAATCTTCAGCTTCTCTTCTATGAATAAGGATCACATGGAAATATTTTGGCCTCCACTATTTTGTGTCACTGCCATCAAATCTTGCTGATTTCCTTCTAACAATTTTCTAACAATTTTTCATCCTCTTGGACCTTTTGATTTTGCTAACCAATAATGCTGCTTCAAGGGAACCCCTCCTACCACTTAATTGTCTCAATATCACTAAAGCCCTGCATCCCAATGAGGCGGCAGTGAGATATCCCTTTTGGTTGTCATTTACAATAAGGATCTATTTATCTGTTTATCTCTATATAAACAAGGGCATTGTATTCATATCCTATATACTGCCTTTTAGCCATCTAAATAAGGAAGCTTGTGTGAGAGGCAAGTTTGACTTAACTATTATATGTTTTCACTAGATTCTAATTGTAATTTGGTGGATGGAATTTCAAATATAAGAATTTCATATGACTTACACTATCCTACACTTCAATTAAAAATTCTTATATATCATATATTTCGACATAGCATTTTACCAATGAGTCCAGCTCAAGTGGCATCTTCTCCCTATTAGAAAAGGGTGGAGAGCGTGGTTGCAGGTTAAAGACCCACTAGGAATTTGTATAACTTTCCATAAAAAAATTGCGTTAAATAAATTTATGGAAGTTTCTTCTTCAGCAATTTACTTAAAACTGCTCTTGATCCTTTTTTGTTTTCTTTTTTCTAGTTAGGCGTTTCTCCTGTATACTTCCTGTGTATATGAGTTGCGCCTTTGCGCTTTTTTAATACATTTGCGTTTACTTATTAAAAGAAAAACGACTTACTTAAACTGGTTGTGTTGTTTTTCCTACTTATAATGCTGCCTTGGTTTGGCAGATGATTAATACCAATGTATTGTTTCCTTGCTTCTAATGCTGCCTTAGTTTGGCAGGTGGTTAATGCAAATGTATCCTTAAAGCGACTTGAGGAGCTACTCTTAGCTGAAGAAAGAATTCTTCTACCAAACCCACCTCTTGATCCAGGACTACCAGCTATCTCAATCAAGAATGGATACTTTTCTTGGGATTCTAAGGTCTATTTTTAATGTAATTGCTTTTATCTGTTATTGTTCATGCATACATTCTCACACATAAGCATGCCAATTTACTACCATGATATGTATGTTTCTGATTTATCCTCGAAGTCTATTTCTCTCTTATGATTCTCAGTTGGTTTTATTTTTTATGAACCTTTGAAATAATTCATGCTACTATAATGATTGCATTTAAGAAAAACTGGTACTCAGATGTTCAACTTCCTTTTTTTCCTTGAGCTCCCAGGTTAAAAGAATATTTTGAATCCTTTCAGCAAAATGGTGGGTAGTTATTGATAGATGGACACTTCAAAATGTTCCCAATTAGAGAATATTATAACATGAAATAAGTAGGGTAAAAAGCGTGCTTTCTGATAGCACTATGGTACAAGGACAAATCCCATGTTAATCGTTTTTGTGCATTTGTGCTAATACCATTTGTTTTCTTGATAGTTGCTTGCTTGTATGATAGCTCTATGTTGTCTTGTACTTGGTGAGAATTTGAGTACTGGAAGCTTTCTAGGGTTGCTTCTTTTTCCTGAAAACTTGCAGCCCTTGAGTTTTTTAATTTTTATTTTTTCCTCAGGCAGAGACGCCCACATTGTCAAATATCAATTTGGATATACCTGTTGGTAGCTTAGTTGCAATTGTTGGCAGTACTGGAGAAGGGAAGACATCACTTGTTTCTGCAATGCTTGGGGAGCTTCCTCCAGTCTTAGATACCAGTGTTGTTATGAGAGGAGCAGCTGCTTATGTTCCACAAGTTTCATGGATTTTCAATGCAACTGTAAGTTGCAGAAAGCTTATATTTTATAGTATAGTCTAAAATAAATATATGAAATTGCAAAACTTAATTAGCTTCCTGTCAATCTTACAAACCTTTCTATTGATAATTCTGTTTATTGCTTAAACTAAAATGCTTTGGGCTGCTTTGATGGATAAGTTTGGCTCAAGTGGTCTTTCTTGGTATTGTTTGAATTTGGTGACCTTCATAGTTTTTTCTTTTTAACTTCACAGGTGCGTGATAACATTTTATTTGGATCTGCTTTTCAATCAGCAAGATACCAGAAGGCAATTGATGTGACTGCATTGCGGCATGACCTTGACCTACTACCTGTAAGGGTTTCACAATGTCCTATAATGGAAGTGCATTTTAAGGAGTTTCTCATACAGTCACATATTATTTAACTGTTGTAACCTGTCTTGCTTAATAAATAGGGAGGTGATCTTACTGAGATTGGTGAGAGAGGGGTCAATATTAGTGGTGGGCAAAAACAAAGAGTGTCTATGGCCAGAGCTGTGTACTCTAATTCTGACGTATACATTTTTGATGACCCCTTAAGCGCTCTGGATGCTCATGTGGCTCGACAGGTAACTGTTCATGTTAGGCAATTTTAATCTACTTAAAGACTTATGGTTCCATGTTGCTTCCACATTGTACTTCAAGCTATATGTGATACAATATAATCTATGGTCATTTTAAAATTGCGTGGAGCCTTATAATTTCATCTAAAAAGGTTTTGGCCTGGTTTGCAGTAATCAGGATTATAGATTGTATTTCTAAAATCTTCCTCTGGATTATATTTTAGATTGAACTGAACTACTTCTACATTGAAATAGAAGAGTTGATGCACACATACACATATTTCAAAATTCTGTCTTCCTCTTTAATTATGTCTATATATATATGCAAATTTGAGTGCCACTAAGTAAGCACTATTAAGTGAATGCCTATAGTGCTGAGGTGAGTAGAAGGAGGGGTTATTTTTGGAGAAGGTTTTGGGACTTAAATATGGGGATGTCTGGGTCAGAATAGTGCGTGGGGAAAAGTATTTTGGCTTTAGTACATAATAGGAAGTAGAATAGTTTGTTTTTGGTCATGATGTGTGTTATGGAAACTTTCCACCTTCAAGGAGACATTCGAGAATTATTTAGGTTAGCAGAAGGCAAGCATGTGTCTCATATTCTTTTTTCTGATAAATAATGTATATTCAATGAAAGCGCTGATGGGGGTAATCTAAGTACATAAGAAGCATACAATAGAACTCCTAACCTTTAGAATTTTTTTTTGATAAGTAAAGATATATAGATAAGAGCGCAGAGGGGCGCAACCCTAGTACACCGGGAGTATACAAGAGAGCGACTAAGAGGGAGAGAAAGAAGAAGAGAACATAAAAAAAAAATGTTGAAAGCTGATTACTATAGGCGCTAGCCAACTAGCAGTCCAAGAGAAAAGAGTGTACAAGAAAAAATGAATAAGGTCCTCTATATTCCTAGAGGAGTCCTCAAAACATCTAGCATTTCTCTCGTTCCAAATGCTCCACATAAGGCATAGACGAACCATCTTCCATACAACGGCGCTGCTGGTTTTACCACCCGACCACCAAGAAGCAAACAACTCCTTAACGTTACCTGGCATAACCCAACACAAACCAAACCGAACGAAAATGGCATTCCACATGGTGCGCGCCACCCCACAGTGAAGAAAGAGATGATCAACAGACTCCCCATCTGATTCACACATGCAAGGATCTGATTCATTTCCTAACCTTTAGAAAATTACTTATAAAAGAAAGAACATAAAGCTAAAAACTTAGAAAAAGTATGCCATGCCACTCTCCATGTATATAGGATTTGTAGCATCAACTTCTTCAAATCGAGCAAACCATTCTCACACTCGTCAAAGCTTCGTGCATTCCGCTCTCGCCAAAGACACAACATCAAACACAATGGAGCCATCCTCCATATGTGCAATGCAAGACGATTTTCCAACTGTCCCCTCTAACTTCCCAACAACTTGCTCACCCTGCGAGGCATAACCTAAGCAACATCAAAAAGCTTCTTCAAGTTGAAGAAGCACATTCCACATCTCTATTGCAACCTCACCATGAAGGAATAAATGGTCGATAGACTCTCCACAATTTTTACACATACAAGACCACTCCAGCACAATAATATTCCTCTTATGTATTTTTTTTTTTTTTTTTGATAAGTAATGTTTATATATCAAAAGCGTAGAGGGGCGCAACCCTAGTACACAGGGGGTATACAAGGGAAACGATTAGCTAGAAGAAGAAAAAAGAACAAGAAAGTCAGGATAGCTAATAACTATAGGAGCAAGCCAAGCCGCTGTCCAGGTGTAAAGTGTAGGGAAAAAGAAGGCCGTGAGCTCCTCCAATGATCTCTCAGAATCCTCAAAGCATCTCTCGTTCCTTTCTAACCAAAGGCACCACATAATGCATAGAGGGACCATTTTCCAAACAACAGCACTCCTAGAGCGGCCTCTCATCCACCAACAAGCAAGCAGACCCGCCACCTTGCTAGGCATTACCCAAGACAACCCAAAACGACTGAATATGGCCTGCCATAAGGAACGAGCAGTCTCACAATGAATGAAAAGATGATCAATAGTCTCCCCACCAATTTTGCATAAGCAACATCTATTGATCACAATGATAGAGCCAAAGTTAAGATTTTTCCTAGAATTGCCATCCACACAAAGAGTGCCACTCTCAGGGGAGCCTTAACTTTCCAAATATTCTTGCAAGGAAAAGTGGACCATACAAGATTAGACAATACTTGATAGTAAGACTTCCTTTTTGATGGAACCGAACAAATTGTATCATCACCTCCATGCCTAACTTTTTGGGAGTACAACAGCTCAAAGAATCGAGAGACCACATCCACCTTCCAATCATGCACTAGTTGAATAAACAAAATATTCCAATGAGTGTTACTATTTTGGAACTGGATATTCTCCTCCACGCATGCATTCTTACCACATGCAATAGTGAACAACTCTGGGAAAAAGGACCTTCAAAGGTAGTTCCCCACACCACACATCATGCCAAAAGCAACACTATAGAACCATCTCCAACCTCATAACGCACATGATGCGCAAAACCTTCCCACCCCCTCCTTACACATTTCCACACTCCCACTCCATAGGCCCCCCCTACCTCCTTGGAACACCAATCACCCCTCATACTATCATATCTAATGTCCACTAACATCCTAGACAAAGCATCCCTTTTTGTAGCAAACCTCCACAACCACTTACCCAACAAGGCACGACTTTGCGCATCGGGAATCTTGAGTAACTGGCCAAGCCGCTAAAGTAGCTCAGCGGTCATAAATCCTGTCAGCAAAATAGGTCCTATAGAAAGTCCCTCTATTCCCAATCTCCAGAAAAAAATAATTAAATTGATCCGTTTATAATCCACCACATTAATGGATCTTCCAATTGGAATGATAATATAAGTGCATAAGTTATACTTATCAGAAAAAAAATATATAATTGCATAAGTTATTAGGAGTTCTGTGGTAAATATAAATAGAGTATACCACCTAATTATCTTATTTCCTTTATGAGCGTGTTAGTATTTAGCAAACTATATATTCAATTAGGTCAGGTATTTGGTGTATCATATATAAAAAAAAAAAAAAAAAAAAAAGTTTTGGTTTCTATCATAATTGGACTGTAGATATATCGATCTCTCTTTCCCTGCCCAAGCAACTATAGGATCTACTTTTATCAATGGATATACATACATACATACATACATACATACACACACACACGCACGCACGCGTGCACACACACACACACGTGTGTATGTATGTACTATGCATGTATTTTTTTGATTGTAATTTAAAATTTATCTTGGTATTTTTTTTTTTTTGATAAATAAGTATTCATTAAAAAGCGTAGAGGGGCGCAACCCTAATACACAGAAAGTATACAAAAACACACACCCCTTTAAAGATAAAAAGAAGAACACAATTCCACAAATTGATGCGTAGTAGAAGCTTGAGGAATGTTCAAGGCTCCCGCCCAAAGGAAAAACAATTTGAGAAATCTATTGCTAAGCTCCGCCGTTGTCATTTCCTTATCTTCAAAACATCGAGCATTCCTCTCCCTCCAAATAGTCCACATAAGGCACAAAGGAGCCATTCTCCACACCTCTATCACCATTTTATTACCTCTTTGGCCTTTCCAGCAATCTAGGAGGTCAATAACCCTACCATGCATGACCCAGTTCACATCAAAAAGGGAAAAAAGAACACTCCAAAGAGCACGTGCCACATCACAATGGATGCATGTATTTATGTATGTGTATATCTAAACTCACACACACATGTTTGTAATATGACTTTGGTACTGATTGGATGAGCATGTATTTGTTATGTATTTTCTTTTGTTTTTTTCTTGATATATTTATTTTGCTCATCTCTGGTATGTTGTGTATATCTTGTATTTTTTTTTTTTTTTTTTTCGCTTCCTTTTATTTTTCTGGACATTTGAAAATATTTGGCTTTTCAAATTTTTTAGTTGAACTGTTCTTTCATTTTATTTTATAGTGTTCTAACTTGCATTGATGATAATCTTCAGGTTTTCGATAAATGCATTAAGGGAGAACTAAGAGGAAGGACCAGAGTCCTTGTCACAAATCAGCTGCATTTTCTGTCACAGGTTGATAGAATCATTTTGGTCCATGAAGGGATGGTGAAAGAAGAGGGAACATTTGAGGAGCTCTCTGTTAACGGCGTACTGTTCCAAAAGCTAATGGAAAATGCGGGAAAGATGGAAGAATATGTGGAAGAAAAGGAAGAGGGTGATAACATTGATGATAAGACCTCCGCAAAACCTGTCGCCAATGGGTTGGTGAATGATTTTCCAAAGAATGCAAACGATACAAATAAACCAAAGGAAGGAAAATCTGTCCTTATCAAGCAGGAAGAAC
The DNA here is from genome assembly GCF_965113065.1 of Corylus avellana. NCBI lineage: Eukaryota > Viridiplantae > Streptophyta > Magnoliopsida > Fagales > Betulaceae > Corylus > Corylus avellana. The sequence continues at coordinate 23,826,979 of NC_142490.1, read as the reverse complement.
GGGAGACAGGTGTTGTTAGTTGGAATGTCTTGATGAGGTAACAAAATGTCGCCTTCATTTCTACTCTTTAGTTATAGAACTTCATGTGTAATTCTTAATTTTTAGAAAAATAAAAGTCAAATTTGGTCTGAGCATCGTAAAAGAAATGGACAAAATATATAATTTTACATTGGATATGTATTCTGTCTTGACCCTCGAGCATCCTTACAGATAATTAGAGATGATTTTAGGGTTGCATTTCCCTTAAAACAAGACAAACTGTAGCAAATATAGTTTTTTTATATAATAATTTTGGAAAGGAATTTTGATTCCAACTGTGGACTTAATGCTTGTCTCATTCAGAAGTGACAGCTGAAAGATGGTTGCAAAGTGTCTTTATTTATAAGTTTTTATCCTCTAAATCTGAACAGCATGCAAGTTACCTTTTCTGATAGGGCTTTTCCTTCCATACTCCAGATTGCATTGAATCTTTCATCCCTTAAAAAGTTATCCTTCCAACGGCTAATATCCTAAATTATTCAATCTAGTTAATATGGGTATGTCCAAAACATAGTATAAAAATGCAATCATCGGGAAGGGTCCATGATCTTTTAAGGAACCTCTGTCAAGGGGAAATCCCATATGAATTGGAAGCTAAAAATGATTTAGATAGAGTTTGAGAGACAAATTGAAGAAAATAGAGAGTTAAAGAGAAATGGGAAATGTAAGATGATTGAGATCAAGATATTGAAAAGAAAAAGAAAAGGAAAACAAGAATGATGGAGAATAAAGGTTGTATATCTTTCAGGATTGATTTGAATGTGTTTAATTATTGTAAAACATAATCTGAATGTCTGTTTTGACATTGACAATTTAGCTAATCCCAAATTTAGGTATGATGACTTTCAGCTAATCCTGTTCATAATGGCTCTTGTTTCTTTTTATTTTTACTTCTTTTGATTGCTGATTTTATTGAATTTTGTGGGCACAGGTATAAGGATGCATTAGGAGGCCTATGGGTGGTTGGTATACTCTTTTTATGCTATGTGATGAGTGAAGTTCTACGAGTTTCAAGTAGCACTTGGTTAAGCCATTGGACTGATCAAGGCACTTCGATTAAATACAGTCCTGGTTACTACAATCTGATATATGCAGCTCTATCATCTGGTCAGGTATGAGTACAGTTAAACGATAATTGGCTGAAAGTTTTTATTGTAAACTTTCCTATTTATTCATCTGCACACAAGCTCCCCTCCCTCCTGGTTGTTTAGGTGCTGTATTTCCTGCTATTTTGAGAAGTTGGATGTATAATGCATATTATAATTAGTGTGTGATTTGCTGGGAAAATCTTAACTTTAAATCTCTTTGCACACCATACCTATCTGGTTTCAGGTTTTGGTCACGTTGGTAAACTCTTATTGGTTGATCACTTCAAGTCTTAATGCTGCCAGAAGGTTGCATGAGGCCATGCTTAAGGCCATACTAAGAGCTCCAATGGTCTTCTTCCACACCAATCCACTTGGACGGATCATCAACAGATTTGCAAAGGATCTAGGGGACATTGATCGGAGTGTTGCTCCATTTGTAAATATGTTTCTTGGCCAAGTATCACAGCTTCTTTCTACTTTCATCTTGATAGGAATTGTGAGCACAATGTCTTTATGGGCCATAATGCCACTTTTGGTTTTGTTTTATGCGGCCTACCTATACTATCAGGTATGTCAAAGCTTATCTTCCTGTTCTTCATGCCCTTCATTTTTATGGGAATCAAAAGTTGTATTAATTAATATATGGAGCTATAGATCAGATTCATGTTGCATAAATTAAGAAAATTTTACTGAAGTCCAAGGAAAGTTTTTTATTGGCTACAGAAAATAATGACTGGCGCAAATGTTTCTTCGATTCTATCTTTTAGAATAGTTTCTTTATCTTAAATGTAAGTGGGGGTAAAGGTGAATTTGACCCACGCTCTATTCACTTTTCCTGTATTACATTCAGATGAACTCAACAATACCAATCAAATTTGGTTGGTGGTGGAGAACCTTTTTCTCGCATTCTGCTCCATATTTGGTCACATCAATACTTTCTCATTCCCTCAGTTAACTTCTTTGAAGCTTTCCTTGTGTCATTGTAAGTCCAACATGTGGCAATCACTTTGTGTTGCTGGTTCAGCCATTGGTTTTCCGTTGCACATGACGAACCCATCTCAGCTGTTGTTCTCTAATGTTGCCTTTATTTTGGTGCTGTATCTCAGTCATCTTACATTTCCCATTGTTTCACTGTAAAGTGCATATACCATAGCTATAAGTTATTCTTTTTGGGGAAAATACAATTACCGCCTATGAACTACCAGGCCATTTGCAAATAGCCACTGAACTACTATTTGTGACATGTGGCTCCCTCAAACTATCATTTCTTTTCAATTTGCACCCTCCATTAGTGTTTGAAGTTAAAAATGGATTGATATTTGCGCATGTGACTTGCACATGCAAATTTTTTACTTAAAAGGTCCATTTTACCCTTCAACCAAAGAAAACATAGTAAAAAAAAGGTTGACCCTCTCCCTCTCTCTCTCTCTGGTCTAAATTTTTATTATATATATATATATATTGTTACTTGGATGTCAAATGCAACATTGTAACTCCTAAAACCGTAGTATTTTGGGTATTTTAAATAAATTTATCACATAACACTTATTTTAGTGATTTTGTAGTTTTCCAAAAGTTCGTATTAAGTTGGACTGACTCTCTCTCTCTCTCTCGATCAAAACTGTAAGAGTGGGCTAGAGAATGTGAGGCAGAAATCCCCCTCCACAAATCCCTACCTTCCCATGGTGGAGTCCATAACTCTTCCCCTTCTCTCCCTCTCTCTCCCCCATTGAGGGAGAGGAACCACTTGGCTAGAAAAACTGGTGGTAATTTGGAGTCCCTCGCAAACCTTGATAAATTGGATTAGATTTCTGAGTCCTTGGCTCTTGATACATATTTCAACTGTTGAGCATTATTTTATTTTTATGGAGCATAATAGGTGTTTTTTAACATGAGCATCTTTTTGTTTCTTTAGAGCACAGCACGTGAAGTAAAGCGCTTAGACTCCATCAGCAGATCTCCTGTTTATGCACAATTTGGAGAAGCGCTGAATGGTCTATCAACCATTCGTGCATACAAAGCTTATGATCGGATGGCAGACATCAATGGAAAATCTGTGGACAACAATATTAGATTTACCCTTGTGAACATGAGTGGAAACCGCTGGCTCGGAATCCGTTTGGAAACATTGGGAGGCCTCATGATATGGTTTACAGCAACCTTTGCTGTTATGCAGAATGGGAGGGCCGAAAACCAGCAGGCATTTGCCTCCACCATGGGTCTTCTTCTTAGTTATGCTTTAAACATTACAAATCTGCTGACTGCTGTACTAAGACTTGCAAGTCTGGCTGAGAATAGTTTAAATGCAGTTGAGCGGGTTGGCACATATATAGACTTGCCTTCAGAAGCTCCACTTGTTATCGAGAGCAACCGGCCCCCTCCTGGATGGCCTTCATCAGGATCTATCAAGTTTGACGATGTTGTCCTCCGTTATAGGCCTGAACTTCCTCCTGTCCTGCATGGGTTATCTTTCACAATTTCTCCAACTGACAAGGTGGGAATTGTTGGAAGGACCGGGGCAGGGAAATCTAGCATGATCAATGCCTTATTTCGTATCGTAGAGCTGGAAAGAGGAAGGATCTTAATTGATGATTATGACATTGCAAAGTTTGGACTGAATGATCTACGTAAAGTTCTTGGAATCATACCACAGTCGCCAGTTCTCTTTTCAGGTACACTCACCACAATATTTCTTTAAATTGGGATGACAGCTTAGTTGCAATTGGCTCTTCCACGTTTATTGACTTCACATGGTTTTCTCTTATTCTTATTTGGAATTGCACAAACAAAATGAAACTCATTAAGGAAGCTGGAGTTTCTCTTATTCTTATTCTTGGGCAATAAGGAAGCTTGAGTTTCTATGACTACACTCATTAAGTGACTTGGTGTGTGTTTAGTAAAGTTTTTGAAAAGGTGAAAATTGAGAAGTGTTTTTGGTGGGGGCCAGATTTGAAAAATGTTGTCTATGGGTCCATAGAAGAAAACTCGTTTGGTAAAATGAAAAGTCTTCTAAAAAGCAAAAGGGCTTCTTTCTTGGTTTGGCCTTGGTTTTAAGCTTCCAAAGAGGATGCTTCATACCTAACCATGATATAGATGCGGCATTAATGGGTTTAAGTCCGACTCATTAATCAGCATACTTTTGGGCTATTTATATTTCATTTGTTTAAATTTACTCATTGTGTCATGGATTCCTCCAAGTTTCAACTGTACCATAGTTGAGATACGTATGACACAGTTATCAATTATAGGAGGCTATATTTTTATTTTACTTATAGGAGATAGGAGTCTTTACTTTCCTAGTTGGTTGTTATAATTAATTACAATACATGAATGAAGTCTGCTTTATTCTAATCTTGAATTTAATTTCACTGCTTAGGGTCTGTGAGATTTAATCTTGATCCTTTCAATGAACACAATGAAGCTGACCTTTGGGAGGCATTGGAGAGGGCACATTTGAAAGATGTCATCAGGAGGAATTCTTTTGGTCTTGATGCTGAGGTGAATTTTAATTTTTCTTTGCTACATGATTTGGGTTGATGGATGAAACACTCTGCCGTAAGCAGTCAATTCTGAATGATTTAGTTGTTTGATAAGTTTAACCCCCTCCCCCTCCCTTTCCCAGCGATAGATTGTCTTATTATAGCATTTGATTGAAATAGCCTCAAATCTATTAGAGGCATTACTATAATTATCAACAGAAGTCCCTTATAATTATCAACAGCAGTCCATGTAATTGAGCCCCCCACGCTTACAACCATGACCTTACTTGTCTTTTTTAATATTTAAAGCAAAATGTAACTGTTAGATGAGAGTGATAATGACTTATTAATTAGATTTTGTTGTATTTTTTGTGACTGTGAACTGTTAGCAAAATGTCCCTTGTATTTTTTGTAATAATAACTTATTAATTAGATTCTTTTGGTCTGGATGCTGAGTAAATGCTCCTTCCTTTTTTTTTTTTTTTTTTTTTTTTTTTTTGACTAGATGAATTGGGTTGATGGGTGAAATGCTCTACATCATAAAATTGTCCATTCTGGATGATTTTGTTGTTTGATAAGTTTATCCCCTCCCCACTCCCCTGCCAACAATAGGTTGTCTTTTGGTATTTTCATTTTCTCAAAATAGCCTTGAATCTGTTATGAGACATTGCTATATTATCAACAGAAGTACCTTATGTTACTTTGCTTCTTAATAATTTCAAGTAAAATGGGACTGTTAACTGCTTGTATTCTGTGAAGGTTTCGGAAGCAGGGGAAAATTTCAGTGTTGGACAGAGGCAACTATTAAGTCTTGCTCGAGCCCTGTTGCGGAGATCGAAAATACTGGTTCTTGATGAGGCTACTGCAGCTGTTGATGTTAGAACTGATGCTCTTATTCAGAAAACTATTCGAGAAGAATTTAAATCATGTACAATGCTTATTATTGCTCATCGACTTAATACCATAATCGACTGTGATAGGATCCTTCTGCTTGATGCTGGTCAGGTATGCCTTCAATGTTTAGGGCTTTTGCAGCTCTTTTGTTTTTTCTTCTTCTGTTGTTATGTTCTTTTTTGCTGCTTTTGTATAAGATGAATAACGTTTTTGTATGACAACTGCAAGTTTGAATGAGTTGTTAAACTTGAGAATCCAGACAGATTTTTAATTTCGTTTTCTTTTTTCTTGGTTGACATGAAATTTCTGTGGCTTTACCAGGTTCTAGAATATAATTCCCCAGAGGAATTGCTGTCAAATGAAGATAGTGCTTTCTCTAAGATGGTTCAAAGTACAGGGGCTGCAAATGCACAGTACTTACGCAGCTTAGTACACGGAGGGGAAGGAGAAAACGAGTCGGTAAGAGGTGAGAACAAGCAGGTAGATGGACGGAGGAGATGGCTAGCCTCTTCCCGATGGGCTGCTGCTACCCAGTTTGCCCTTGCTGTTAGTCTAACCTCATCACAGAATGATCTTCAACGTCTGGAAATAGAAGATGAGAACAGTATCCTCAAGAAAACAAAGGATGCAGTAATAACCCTACGGGGAGTTTTGGAAGGAAAGCATGACAAAGTAATTGAAGAGTCGCTTGATCAATACCAGATCTCTAGAGATGGATGGTGGTCATCTCTTTACAAGATGGTTGAAGGTACAGTTGAATTCACTGGTTGCATCATCCTTTTACACATTTAACTCGATATCCATATTCATGAATCATGCACGTTTTTGTAATATCAATGCATTTTGTAGATTTGGATTTTATTTTATTGGAGTTTGATGGTCCTGCATGACTGGTAGATAAACTTGTTTCTAGATCCAGAACGGCAGGCAATATTTGTTGGTTACATAAATAGGGTGCCAATAATACTTGCCATCAGAATTTCTTGAACCTCCGCCAAGAAAAAAAAAATCCGAATTTCTTGGAAACACCTTATACATTCCTATTCATATTAAATTTCCAGTTCATTCATGTTTTCATTGTTTAGCAAGTCTCAACTCCATCTAATATTTTTCTTTCCCTCATTTCCAGGCCTTGCTACGATGAGCCGGTTAGCTCGAAACAGGCTTCAACGATCGGAATATGATTTTGACGACAGAGCTATTGACTGGGATCATGTTCAAATGTAGGCACAATGTCTGTTTTAGTTAACAGGCTTCATAGCTTTCTCCGACGCCGACACATTCACACGCATTTGTGACTGCAACCACTGTATTTTTTTGTCAAGCATCTTCAAAAATCTCCAAAGGATGAAGAAGATGCATGGGAGAGAATTGCATGGCACAATAAGGCACACTATGTAAAATTTGCCCTTCAGTTTCTGACTTTATATACAGTATAGAAAGGTTGATTTGATGAGTTTGGATTGCCTTTTTCTATCATGTAATGTTGGACTGTAAAGGAAATTATTGAACTGATTTATTCAAAATGAGCCATGAACAGTTTTTTCTGCTTGTAACTGCAATGTGAAGTGCACAAATTATGACCATGAGTGTATGTATACAATAAGCTAGTTTGCAAGAGGTAGCTCAATTGGTTGGGGACCACGTCTGGTCTTCAGTTTGAATCCTTCTCCACCCTTTTGTGTGGACATGTCAAAAAAAAGCAAGCTATTCTCGTCAGGTGGTGGGTGACATGGATCAAATGCCATTATCATCTTGAATTCCAATTCCTTGGTACCCAATGGAGGATTGGATTTTTCCATCATTTTGCACTAGTCAAAACTATGGAGTTGAAAATTAATCATGTTTGTTGAGTGGCCAATTGGTGTCTCATATGTAGGGTTGATAATTTTGACACAACCCGCGAATTGGACATGAACTTAACACAAAACTAACGGGTTAAGGATGAGAGATTTAACCATTTAAGTAAATGTGTCAAGTTACAACTAACCTTTATAGTTTTGTACGCATGTCTCTACACAATCCGAATACAATATGCAACATTTAAGACTGACAATTTTTGACACGAACCTAACAATAAATTAGCGAGTTATTGTTTTCAAGGGATAGCTCAATTGGCTGGAGATCAATCTTCATGAAGCGGAGGTCACTAGTTCGAATTTTCATTCTCCCTCTTGTGTGGACATGTCAAAAAAAAAAAAAAAAAATAGCGAGTTATTATTGAAGGGTTTGATCCATTTAATTAAATAAGTCAGATTACTATAGACCTAGGGTTGTAATTGTAATCGAGTCGATCCGAGTCGAGTTTTTAGATTTCAAGATTGACTCGTTTACAAAAATGCTTATTCGAGCCGAGCTATAAAATGTGTGTTCAAGTTCGAATCGTTTAAAATTGAGTTAAACTGAATGAGTTGTCAAACGGGCTGATTTATTTTGAACAAATTGCTTTCCCTTATCAAATGAGGTGAGAAGGCAATTTCTGTCCTATTTTGTTCTGGACCTTTTCAAAAGAATCCCCACGGGTATCAAGCAGTCCCTTTCAGCCTGGTCTACAGTCTTTGCATGCAACACATGTAATCCCGAGTAGTGATATTTGGCCGGTGTTAAAATATTATAAAATATTATTAAAATAATATTTGCACAGTTAAAAAAATAAAATTTTATAATATTTGGCCTACCAGCGTGCTTCATGTATCCCTAATCCTAAATCTAGTGGTGGCGGTTCTACTTCTCACTGGGGAGTATCCCATTTGTGCACATTGAAGAAAGCATATTTCTTATAACCTCATGTTTAGCAGCACAAGAATACTCTTTTCTGCAACTATCCCTCATGGCTCACGTCTTCATTCTTATTCCAGGAAAATAAAGTTTTTCCTGATACTTGTACCTCGTGAAGATTTTTCTCAAGAATATTAGGCTGTGGTTTCTCAAGAAGATTTTTAATAATGACAAAAAAAAAAAAAAAATTAGAGTGCGGATGCAGCCAAATTAGTTGGGAGATAGCATTATTGTAGCAATCATGTTGTGGCTGATTTCTTCCTTGTCCTTTTCCTAATGTCTAGGATGCCTTACGTCAGCCGTGGCGTCAGCGCTCTACATATGTTTAGTTGCCCATTTCGCGCTTTTCCACTGGTCTTTGTATTGTTGTGCTCTTGGAAAGTATATATGTATGGCCATGCATGCCATAAGCTGCTGATAACACCTCTTCTCTGTAAAACATGACGATTGCTCACTCTTGGAGGTAATACTCTTGATAGTTATGGATGTTCTTCTTCAGAATTCACTGATATTGCTGCTATTCTTCTTGTTTGCTTAGGAAATATGACAAGTGGAAGGAATTATAATAATTTACATTTTCTGGGTGGTTGAGAAAACTATTAATTAAAGCTATCTGGTATTCTTGGAACAGAAGAAAACATTGAACCATCCTTTTCTTTTTCCTCTGTCTCTTTCAGCAACCCAATAGAGGTTGACTGGGTTTTCTTTGACCTTTTCTCTCTGTTATCCATTCCTTAATAAATTTAGTTTAGTATTTGCAGAATAGAGGTGGCTTTGCAATTGTGCTGTTTCATGGGTAGGGGAGTTTTATTGATGGGAATTACACATATATTTATCCGATTTCTTTCCTGTTTGGATTATAAGTATGGTTTGCTCTTGTTGCAGGAGGTACACCGTGAGGCAATGAGTGGCAATTGTGGAGTAAATCAGAAAGAAAGTATGTGTGTGTAATGTGGTCTCTCTAGTGAAGATTTGTGAAAAAGGAATCAAATATGGCTTTTGAACCTTTTATTTGGTATTGTCAGCCGGTAGCAAATGGGGTATGGGCCAAAGCAGTAAATAGTGCTTTTGGCTCATACACACCTTGTGCAATTGACTCGCTAGTAATCTGTATATCTCATTTGGTTCTACTTGGCCTTTGCTCTTATCGAATATGGTTGATAAAGAATAATACCAATGCCAACCGGTTTCGCTTGAGGTCGAATTACTATAATTATATCTTGGGGCTGTTGTCTGGTTATTGCACTGTTGGGCCTTTATTAAGGTTGGTGATGGGTTTTTCAATCTTTAACCTGGATGGACAGATCGGGTTTGCACCTTTTGAGGTTAGTTTTTTCATATTTTCTTGATTATTTGCTTTCTATCTTTGTCAAGAAAATGGCAGTTTGAAATCTTAGCATGTATGGGAAATATGAAATGTACATAAGTTTTGATAGCAGTTAGCTTCAATTTGTTGTAAAAAGTTTGATGTGTAAATGTCAGTCTGATAATTATCAACTCTAATTCTGGCTGAAGGCAATTCTGATATTACCTTGTTTGGGAAGCAAGATTTTCCAACTCAAACTCAAATTTTTTCTAAATTCATGTTTGGCAATTTTTTAAACTCAACTCAAAAATTTTCAACCCAATTAATAAAAATTATAAATAAAAATTGAAAAAAAAAAAAAATAAATTTAGGGTGGCCGGAACACCCCAGGTGGTGGCTAGACCACCCCTAAGATCCACTCTCTAGGGGAGGATCGGCCTCCCCTGAAGGCCGAAGCTTTCGGCCACCCCCACCCCGTCTAATTTGGGGATGGCAAACCACCCCCAAGTAACAGCTAGGGGTGGCCGAACCACCCCCATTAGCTTTGGGGGTGGTCAATCCACGCACTAGGGGTGGATTGACCATGCCCAAGTAGCCGTTAGGGGTAGCTCAACCACCCCCAAGCAGTTTTTAGGGTGGCCGAGCCACCCCAAAATTGCTGCTGGGGGGTGGTCGAGCCACCCCCATTAGTTTCGGGGGTGGCCGATCCACCCCCTGGTGGTGACTTAGCCACCTTTAGACACCTGGGGGTGGTTGATCCAACCCTCAGTGGTAGTTTGGCCACCCCTAGGGGTGGTTCAAAATTGCCCATAATTTTTTTTTAAAAAAATTAATTTTGTTTTTTTTTCTAATATTTTAATAATTTTTTTAATTATATGTATTTTTATAATTTTTACTTAATTTTATCAATTGCCATCTAAACATGATCTCAACTCTTTTTTCTCTTTGATATTCACACTAAAAAACAACTCAAAAATGAATTGAGTTCAAAACCAAAAAATGGCATTCCCAAACAAGGCAATGACTCGAATGTGTGAAGTGACATTTTTTTGTTTTCTCTTGCAGATAATTGCTTTGATCATCGAAGCTCTTGCTTGGTGTGCCATGGTGATAATGATTGGCTTGGAAACTAAAATCTACATTCGGCAATTTCGGTGGTATGTACGGTTTGGAGTCATTTATGTTTTGACAGGAGATGCCGTGCTGCTCAATCTTATTCTTTCAGTGAGGGGTTATAACAGTAGGTTAGTTTTTCTCCCATTGATCAAGTGGAATACTTAAAAGAATTTTATACATGCAAGTGCATATATTTATATTACATATAAAACAAAAGGATTTTAATCTTGCACCTTTATCAGGTATCATTACTTGATAATCATTATTATAGGTTTACAATTCTTGTCACAAATGCTAGTGTTGTACAAATGGTTTGCAGTGAGAGCAAACAGGTTAATTAAGTGAACTTTATGGTTATTGTAGATAGGAGACATGTTATCAGCACTGTTTTATGGAGTAGGATACCTTTTGTTCTTGTAGGATGTTCAGCGCATAGTAACAATTTTATTTTACTCATGCAGATCTCCACTGTTTTTGTACATCAGTACAGTTTGCTGCCAGGTTAATTTCCCTTCTTCTTTTTTTGTGCATTTTCTGTAACAGCTATGCTGGTCCATAACTTCTTAAATTAATTTCCATTTGTGGTGTTTTATCCTATCATAACTGTAAATGGTCTTTGATACAAGGCTGGGAATTGGCTATTGAAGCTTTGTACAGATCTTAGGCTCCATGTTAATGAATTGATAGTCACTTGCCAACACCTTGGAAGGCTTTAGGGACTTGGGCCTGGGACTAAGGAAATATACTTTTAGCGGCTATACATCTTCTCTAAATAATCATAAAATGAACAGTATTATTGTAAATCTATGATGGGAATGTGTAAATATTAACTCTGTAACAAGAGCATCAACATTGTAGCATGCCTTGCTATGTGGCACTTAGAGTGCATTTGTGAGAAATATTAGCATGACCATTTACATAATCTTGCTGATTTCTGAAGGTAGGTATGGGTAATTGGTGGTTGGCATCCTGTTACCCACCTATAGCATGGTGCTCAGATTGGCAGTTCCAGTCTGGGTCATGAATCCAAGCTGGCTTGCATATCTGAACCTTTTCTTGAAATTCTCATAAGAAATCATATGCCCCGAGAACTTAAGTTAACAGGAAATGAGCCATTTCATATCTGGACCCTTTCTTAAAAATTCTTCTTGGAAACCATTTGTCTTAAAAACCTTAGCTATTATAAAGTTGGACAACAATGCATATTTAGCTCAAGTAAAGGTGAACAATTAATATCTACTTCACATATTGGCCTGCCCAATAAAAAAAACCATGAGCCTTGCACATGCAAACCAGAAAGGATGAAGCTAGCAGAATGGTTGACAGAAAGACTTGAACTGAGGATCTCACACACAACCTAGCTTTAGAAACCACTTTTCTAAAAAGTTTAAGCTATTACAAAGTGGGCCAAAATACTTTTCAAACTCAAATTCACACTAATTCTGACAGGGCTCTAGATCTGGACTAGTCCTGATTTTATACTTAGTAGGCCATTGCAACACCTTGTCCTCAGCTACTGTAACCTGGGCCAAGATTGATATATTAAAATGTCATATTTTTGTCAGATTAGCAAATTACCTTTAGTAGATATTTTGAATCTCAAAATATATATATTTTTTTCCTTTTTAACTCATTTCAAAGCATGTCAATACATTTTGATTTATCAGTGTTGTTCTGATGTAGGTCTTATTTGGAATTCTTCTTGTTGCTTATGTTCCTAAGCTGGATCCTTATCCGGGATACATTATGATGCAAGCCGAGTCTCTTGACAATGTTGAATATGAAGCACTTCCTGGAGAAGAAAAAATTTGTCCTGAGAGGCATGCCAATATATTTGCCAGTAAGTGCTTCCTAAACTGACGGGTCTTTAATGCCAGGAGTTCTACAATTTTGTAAAGGTTCACTTCTTGAGTTATTGTGGCTGGAGATGGAGCAAATAAAAGTACACAGTATAGACTAAGAGTGGCTTTCACTTTTAAATTTGGCATTGGTTGTGTTTGTGAAGGATTTTAGTCTCTGGATGTTCTATTTGATGTGCTAAAAAAAATGAGAATATTTTCCAGAAGCCCTCACCCATTACGATCCTAGTTGGCTACAGTTTCTTAAGCTAGAAGTTAGGATCCTTGTTGCCTACAGTTTCTTAATCTAGAAGTTGGGATTTCCTCTGAACGGTCATCTCTTGTATCCTGATGAAAGATCAAACCTGCAGTATTTTACACGATTGGGTATTTAATTGATATCCTTGACCTGCTTACCCTTTAGTGCCATTTCTGTAGGAATATATTTTGGGTGGTTGACTCCACTCATGCAGCAAGGTTACAAAAAACCTATCACTGAAAGAGATGTTTGGAAGCTAGATACATGGGATCAGACCGAGACACTTATTACAAAGTTAGCATCCCGTTACCACCTTTTCATATGACTCTCCATGAATCCATAATCATTGTTAAACATGTATAACACTGTTGATCTTGTAGGTTCCAGAGATGCTGGATCGAGGAATTGCAAAAGTCAAACCCATGGCTTTTAAGAGCATTGAATAATAGCCTTGGTGGAAGGTATGACCTACATTTTTCTTGATGTTTTATTGTCCTTGTCTAAATTTTGATTAGACTCTAAGCTTTCAAGCATATGAATCTACTATAAATGTGTTCTGTAGGTTTTGGTGTGGAGGCTTCTTCAAGGTAGTGTGCTCATTCCCACGTTTCTGTCCTCCTAGTTTGTCTACAATTGTTCATGGTGGCGTTGTTGCTCATCAATCACCATCCACCTTACAGTATCTCTTGCAATTGGATGTCTTTGGTCTACTTTTTTGTTGAAAAAAATCATCTTCCTTCAAAGTTTGAAGGTCAAAATCAACTTGTCTGCCTTAATCTGTTAATTCTTTGGTTTTTGGGCATATAAATCTGTTACATTCATTGTGCACAAATGTGATTTTAAAAAATGAAATCATTGAAAGGATGTTGGTGTGCCATCAACTAGATATTACTGAATAGGGACTTTTCTATAGATAGCTCTAATGTTTACTATGAGCAGATATCTGGTTCTTCTATTTTGTATATTAAAATAGAAGTTCACTAAATGGGGAATTTTCAATACATTATCCGCGTGGATATTGATGCATGGACATCTGACTAGTATATCTGGTGCAAGTAGAAATATCTAAAGGGAGCAGAATTTCTGAAGTGCTACATATAACGGATAACGTTCACTGCTCTATTTGATAACTCTTTGGAGGCTTATAAATTCTTCATTGTACATCTTGTAGATTGGAAATGATCTTTCTCAATTCGTGGGACCAATTCTATTGAATCGTCTCTTAGAGGTCAGTTACTCTCGAACGATGGTTTTATTGATAAATGATGCGACCTATTTCATTTTATTTTGTGTGTAAAAGGCGTGTTTTTCTTGTATTTAATTTTATGAACTTTCATGCCAAAAAGCTGTGTTCAATCTTTGAAGCATTGAATGTTGTTCCATGCTTGTTGGATCAAATTCAAGTGCATAGATATTATCACTTGACCAGCTTTTGACATCAATTTATGGAACCTTAGTTTCATAATGAAGATGCAAAAGTTGAAGATATCGTTAAAAAAAGGAAGTTAGAAGCAAGAATGATATTTACTTTTCGAAAGGATTTCCTAAGGAAATTAAGTCAAGGTTTTTATCTATTTGTAATTTTGAAATGATTGTCAGAAAGATGGACTTTAACAAATGCAGACGAGAAATTATGGTCTCAGAAGCAAAAAAGAATTATGGTCTATTGGCCCATAACACGGGCCTCAAAAAAAGCCATATATCTAGATAATTAATAAGATATTGAGTAGAAGCAGTAGAATCCACATGGGTTAGAAGCCTACATGGTGGTTCAGGAATGTTATCCTCGATTGGTTGGCCACGAGCTACCTTTCCGATATGAACCCGATCTTGGCTACAATTCCTATTGCTATCTATCTCAAGTCCAGTGATTACTTGTTGAATCTCATGCAATATGCATTTGATTCTATTTGATCATTTTTCTTGAGCATGAACAGCTACTTAATGGGCTTGCACCTACTATCTTTGTTGCCAGAGTGGTTGCTTCCGTTTTTTCCCTTTGCTATCAGACCAAGACACAACAAAGCTTTGATACCAAGTAGCAGTGAAACAATTAAAATGAGAACAAGACGTTAGAGAGCAAAAGAACCTCAAGAATATTATTTTGAATGATTCTTTGAATGCTCAAGTCATATGGCTTCTACACCTTTAAAGAGAACTTCTGGTTAATTGTGATTGTACTTTTGGCTGTCCAACTGGTCCAAAAAACTTATCAATGATTTGTCCCACATCAAGAATTTTAAAATAGACATCAAATTAGGAATTTTTATGATCATGGTGTTAAAATTTTGTTTATTTCCATTGAAATATCACAATATGTTTGTTTTGTAGAAGTTCAAATAAGAGTTATACTCATCCTTTAACTATGTGTTTTTCTGGATAATAGCATATGATTGAAAGTACTTGAAAAAGAGAAAACACTTAAGAATAATTGAATCTTATTTGATATCTTAGTAATTTTATAATCAAATCAAGCTGTCAGGGAATTTTAGCCTTACTTTCAGGCTATATCAATTGTTTTGGAAGGGAAGCCTCCTTTGTTGTTGTCTTAGTCCATTCATATGGTTTCATTGTGGTTGGATTTCATAAATATGTTGTAGATCAATCATTATAGAGGGAAATAGATCAAGTGACCAGGTGAATTTTCATGCAATAATTCAGTTCATGGTTTTATTATGCCATAATGAGTTTAACAATTATAAAACTTCCACTCTTCTCTTGGAGGGACTTGGGGTCTTCTTCGCAAGCTTCAACGCTTACGGAATTTATAGATCTAGGTGCGTCATTTTCAGTTTAAAGCTCGTGTAGTAGGCTCTTTTGTATACTTCCTGTATACATGGGTTGCGCCCCTTGCGCTTTTAATACATTGACTTTTACTTATAAAAAAAAAAACAATTATAAAACTTCCAAATAATAGTACTAACAATTCAAAAATGCACTAGTGCTAGAAATCTATGTTGATATGTTGAGTTAATTTGATTCTTCAATTTGATCTTTTTGGACATTGCAGTCTGTCAATCTTGATATTATCTGCTATGATGATGAGAAAAGTATCTTATCATGAATAAGGGTTTTATCAATTAGCTCAGCTTGAAATGATTCTAGTGCATAATTCTGTTACATTTGTTTTTCCTGAGTGCTTAATTCTGTTACATTTTAGCCATAAAAGTAACCTGCTTTATGAGGTCTGCATGGCTTGTGTTCAGATCATAAAAGTTCATAACTTCCTGTTTACTGCCTGCAGTCAATGCAACGAGGTGATCCAGCTTGGATTGGTTACATGTATGCCTTCTCAATTTTTGTTGGGGTGGTATGACTTCTATCTCATATTATCCAAACCATTTCATGTTTCTTGATGCTTATATTTGAAAAGTTGCTCTTCTGACACCTTATTTTTCCTCGGAAGTTAAAAATGATCATCCACATCAGTCAAAAGGGGAAATGTGTGGTATAAAGAAAGGAATCCTGGGAATTATGTTAATTGAATTATGTGAAGGGTACTTTCAGTACGTGAGGGGTGTTATTGGATTTACATTTTAGGATAGTTTCTTTAAGTTGAGTTTATGATTCTTCTGAAACTATTCAAAATGTTAAGGAGGATGTTGGAAGTAAGGAGTTATAGGGAGTCTTTTGATTCTTTCATGTGTATATTCTTATAGTAAAGCAATAGCATGGTTATAATTCACATCATGTAATGATCAATTGTGGTTCTTTTTTTGGTAAGTAATTTTAGTGAAGTATGTTTCTTTGCAGTTTGTTAAAATTTTCATAACCCATTGAGTTAAGTGTCTATTACACAATGATTTTTGTACTTGCATTCATCAAATTATGGCCTGGAAAGAAAATATCACATTTTGAGATATTTTACGTAAAATAGCAATGGAAATCTCTTCTGCTTTCTTTCTGAGAAAAGATATGAGTTTTTGACTTTATGAGCATTGTTTTATAATTGGTTTACATTTACATTTAAAGAAGATTGACTGATGCTTTTATCTATTTCAGTCACTCGGCGTGCTATGCGAGTCTCAGTATTTTCAGAATGTTATGCGTGTTGGTTTTCGGCTGAGGTCAACTTTGGTAAAATCATTTCTATGTTAGCAATATTTAGATATATGTGTTGCTTTTGTTGGTATATCACTTGAAGTCTCAATTTTCTTTTTGAAGTTCTTGAATGGGTAGGAACTTTTTAGGGTAAATTGAATTCTCCCACCCTGATCTATGAGGTCAGTTACAATGCCCCTCCTAAACTGAAGTGTGAGAAATCAACTCTTTAAACTATAGGATTGATTGTAATATTTCCCTATCGTTAGAGTTTCTCTAAATTTGTTTATGTAACCTTAAAACTCGTGTATTTATCACATTATCATAGATTGCATGTTTATTGTTCTTGCATCCATTCCAAGGTCATGTCATAAGCATGTGGAATTAAGATTAAATATGATGCAAGTTAGGGAAATTTTAACAGTGGAGGGACATTGCAACTAATCACATACTCTAGTGGGCTGATTGCTGAAATTTGAAATTTAGGGCGGACATTGCAAATATGCCAAGTGTTTAGGGTTGGAAACTGCTATTTATCCAAAGTTTCAAAGTAGTGACTGTTTCTAGTTATAGGTGGCTGCTGTATTCCGCAAATCTTTAAGACTAACCCATGAGGGTCGCAAGAAGTTCTCGTCTGGCAAGATAACCAATATGATGACAACTGATTGTAATGCACTGCAGGTATCTTCTAACTACAGTGAATATCATACAAAAGCCAAATAAATTATGCATTCATATTTATAGCCCTATGTTCAATTGCTTTACCTTTTGCCTTTTGCTTTAGAAAATCAATGATGTTATTTTTCATAGTATGAATTTCAGAAATTATTCTAAAACATATACCATACTTCAGTCGACCTATAAAGTTTAAAGAATGTGAAATCTTTTATACATGGCAAAGTGCCTTCAATGAAAAATGTCTTGCTACAGAATTTTGTTGGAGCAAATGAAATATTCTTTTGTCATATGCTTCAAAAGTACCGTATGCAAGCCTTTGAACTTAAACATTAGGTTGCTTCTCTTAAACTCGTAGTGATGTGGCATGAACAAGTTATTGAGATTACTGATTTAGAATGTGATAAAAATTTATAAAAGAGCTAAAATGAAGTCATCAAAATTTGAATTTAATCATTGTTGTTAGGTTTTAGAACCATTCCTAAGGTTCTTTCAGTGGTAGTACTGAGAAGCTTTGGTCCATTGTTCTGTGAAGCTATTAGGTTTCTACTCACTGGCTCCATTTATTTATTAACATGTGATACTGGATATATTTCATCATCTTAATGTCACTTTTCCCTTGTCTATAATTTTATGGGATATTGCAGTGAAGAAACTTGATGATATGAGAACTGTTGAAAATGAGATTTAGTAAACATTTCAGAAATCATTAAAAAAAAAAAAAAAAAAAAAATCTAATCAGTATGCTGCTTATGCTCAATCATATGTCAGCTCTGATGTCTAAAATGGGGAAATAGATGAATAGACTATAAATCTTAAGAGTAATCATTGGAAAAGAAGATTGCAATAAAACATTCTTGTTGTTTCTGGGAGCCATGTAAACTGGATCCTAGGGTTTTAATTATGTTGTGCCAAGTATAAATGATCTAGAGTAGCCCTTATGGTAAGATTTATTTGTAAAAAAATCTTTCTTGTAAAGGCTTTAGTAATATTGTGCCTTCATTGGGTGGTTGATTCACGACTCTAGTAATATAGCACCCATGTCAAAAGTACTGCATAAACATATCAGTGTAGTATCATGGACATTACTAATGTAGATGGAAGGACATGTTCGTTGTTGCTATAAAAATATTTAAGGGTGGTTGATTTAAGGTCAAGGAGTGATGCTAGGAGTACTACAATTTAATTACTTGACATGGTCATATGTGATGATGCCAAGTACAATGTGTGGTCCCCGCCACCTGCTCTCAAGGATGGATGAGAGTGATAAACATCGCTTGACAACTCAGCATTTATTTCCATTTGTAACTGTTATGGAGTAAAATTTGTAGTACTGAAAGCATTTATCTGAATCAATTTTGTGTTGCACTTTTTAAGTTGACTTTAAGGTGCCTTTAAATTGACTCAGAGCTGGGCGTAACTGAATCATCTCTAATATCCTATTTATATTGTTCAGCTAATCTGTCAACAACTTCACGGATTATGGTCAGCTCCATTTCGTATCATCGTAGCTATGCTTCTTCTTTACCAGCAACTAGGTGTTGCTTCACTTCTTGGATCACTACTGCTAGTTCTCATGGTCCCCATACAGGTTAGGATTTTTTTCTTCTTTTTGCCTTTTTGTCTTCTTAATATTCATGTTCTGAAAATAGTTTTTGGTTATAATTACAAATTCCACATTCCATATTCTAACTTCAGCCAAACTTTACCGAATTGTTTGGTGTCAATGATGCAGCCCAGAGGCTACTGCTTTGTTGTTTATGAGAAAAACGAACAAACTCAACACCATTGACAAAATAAATTTAATTTATGGGAAGAAAAAATGAGGGAACAATGAGAGGAGGTTCCAACTCTTGATAGAATAGCTTTCTGTCCAAAGATTCTTTCCATAGATGCTCAATAAGGAACTAGGCCTCAACCTTTTGTTTTACAAAGAAAATAAGATTTCTTGGGACTTTTACTCGTGGACTCCTTTATTACTTGGAAAGTATATATTGATCTTATTGCCTAAATCTTGACCTGCCATGGATCGGTTTCTTAGTTCCTGAAACAATTTAGGGGTTGCTGCATCAGTCAACCAGTGGAACCCAACTTACTACATCTAAAATCTTATCTGGTTCCCCAGCACAATATAAATTTTTTTTTTGGGTTTCATGTTCACAATGATATGATTAAATATTTATATTACTTTTAAACCTTACATGACACTTGTATTATTAGAACTAGCTTATAACCCTTCATTACAATTTAATTATAAAGTTTTAAAAAAATTATAATCGTACTTTTCATAAGTATTATGAAATTTATGTTTCATAATTGCAAGAGGAAAACTTGAATAAAACTCAAATTATGAACATTCGAAAAAGTACTTTGGTTATAGAAAAAAATATGCGCGAGATTCTTTGTTATAGTTTAATTTCAAAATTTAAACACATCTCTATCGAATGCCCTTTTAAATAAAAAGACACACTAAAGGTTATACACCAATATATTACTCAACATAATGACACACAATCATACACAAAACATTGTATAAATGTATAAGTCGCATAACATTTTACTATATATTTTAAGGCCTTTAACTTTAATTAGTTTAATCCATATAAATTAAAACATGTTAAAATCTTTGTTCCCATATGTATAGTTTAAAATGAAAAATATAAAGAAAAAAAATAGCGAAAAGAAAACTTAGATTGTGATTATCAAAGCATTAATAGAAAGTTAGTAAGAATCATTTATATTATTAGCGTTATACTTATTAAATTTCATACAAATTATAAAACCCATACTTATTAAATTTCATACAAATTATAAAACCCATATAATTATGAGCCTTGAAAAAAGTACACAGCAAAGTAATAAAAAATCTTTCAATCAACAATGCAATCAAATAATCATCCCACATTATATTCAATCTTAATTATCTCTTAGGTGTTTCGAAGTTCCTTTTTTGTATGATAATCAAATAATTTTTTTTTTTAAAAAAAAAGCATGAAAAGTACTTTAAAAAAATATCTGAAAATCCAGGTAAATCATACAAATAAACAAAAAAATCTCATGGGCGAAAAGGCCTTGGGCAAATATCAAATAAGAAGCATGTTATATCGAAGAATTAACGATTTTATAAACTAATAGATACTAAGCAAAAATAAGCCCCAAGATGATCATTGTGATTTTACACTTTGGTTTGGACATCGAATATATAATTGCTCGTAAGATGCTATATATATATATATATATATATATATATATATATATATAATAAAATTATTTTTGCTAATGAAATAAAAAATAAATACCTAATCATTATGTTGAGTAAAAATCTGACAATCTATACAATTAATAAATATACAATTATATATTTAAAAAAATAATAATAATGCAATGAAATTTTTTTCTATTTTGTTTCTACTTCCTATCATTTAGTTCATCTAATTCAACTATAACATATAATATTATGTTATATACATATTAAAGTTATTAAACATAATAATATATAATTTGATTTGTATTATTTGTTTCCTTATTTGATTTGATACTTGAACTGTAATTCTCGGATATTTCAGTACCATTTTTTAAATTGCATTTAATGTCTTAAATGAAATTGATCAGCTAATGTTTCATGAATTAACTTGTGAGAACAGACCATTGTGCTTAGCAAAATGCGGAAACTGACCAAGGAAGGACTGCAGTGGACTGACAAGAGAGTCGGCCTCATGAATGAGATCTTGGCAGCCATGGACACTGTGAAGTATGGTCAAATTTAAAAAGGTTTCCCTTGAACATTTATATTGTTTCATTCTTGAAGTTTTTTGGCTTGATACTATGCTGAAACATTTTTCAGATGTTACGCATGGGAGACAAGCTTCCAATCTAGAGTTCAAAGCATAAGGGATGATGAGCTGTCTTGGTTTCGCAAAGCACAATTACTATCTGCTGTACGCCTCAAAACATAATCTTGAAAATTTTCTTCTTGCTTTGTTAAAGTAATGATTAAGTGATTAAAACCTCTTCTTCTCTCAGCTTAAACTCTTGGGATAAATGGTAATTTAACATAATATCAGAGCTAAAGGTCCTACGATCGAGCCTTGACTCCGTCAAATCAACCCACTATTTAAATTAATATGACTCATGTTGGGTCTCACCTATTAAAAGAGAGTTTGAGCCCATATGTGAGTTGAGTATTAAAGTAATGATTAAGTGATTAAATTTACTTCTTCCTATCAGCTTAAGGTCTTGGGATAAATGGTAATTTAACATGCTTGTATCTATTTTGTGTATTTCCAGAGCATAATGATGTTAGTAGTTTCTTTTTAAAATTCCACGTCATCACTGTTGACATGTATTGTGTTTACAACTGCTTGGAGTTGCCTACCAATCAAGTTTGAGTGACTGCACTGCTATTATGAGTGTTGCTGGGGAAGTTTCATGTTTTGTCTGGCTACTAAAGATGCTTTCACGGCTTGTGGTTCCACAGTGGCAAGAAATAATATTACAGCCCTTAGCCATATCAGTTTGAGATTAGAGTGTGGTGAAATTGGTCTGTACGGTGCATGCTTGCCTATTTTTCTTTTTCTAGGATTCGTACTTCGTGCCACTTGATAGATTGCATTTGCAAATATCTAATGTACTTGAAAAGAATGTAATGTTTTGGAACGCTTCATCTTTACTATAGTTTAGAAAAAGTTATGATGTTTATGTTACCATGATCTGTTTCCCTTGAATGCATCATGTACATACTTGATCTAGATTGGTAAAATAGATTTATGATGAGTAACTTCATATCCTATGATCAATGTAGAACCAAAGACATGGGGATTTGAAGACCAGCAATGGCATATGCATTAATTCCTTTATATGGTGAACTATAAATTGTGCTGCGTGCAACATAAGATATGGTCCACTTCAAAATCTGTATAGATAAGCTTATAGTATATAATCAGATATCTATTATCCTAAAAGTATTCAGTATAGATAAAATTTGCCTGTATATTTCAACAAAACTATCTCAGTCTTAGCTTTATGTTTTTCTGATCGATTAAATGGCTTCTTTGCAGTTGAACAGCTTTATACTGAACAGCATCCCAGTTGTTGTAACGGTGACTTCTTTTGGGTTGTTTACTTTGCTTGGTGGGAATTTGACCCCAGCACGGGCATTTACATCACTTTCACTGTTTACAGTGCTGCGATTTCCTTTGAACATGCTTCCTCTCTTATTAAGTCAGGTCTGTCTATTGCACCTCTGTTAAGTTTATGTATATTCCTGTTTGCTGTTAAAACCACATTATTTTTCATTACCTCATTTAGAATGGGCATAAAAGGAAATTGAGTATTGATTCCAAATGATGTCTATATTTTCCAAATGGAAATTTTGAGGACAATTTTCTAAGAAACATGGTAGAGTGAATGATGTAGAGAAGTGTATCTGAGTATTGTGTAGTCGTCTAATACCTTTAAATTTAAACGGAAAGTTTTACTGGATTGCTGCAAGGCCAATGCAGAATCCAGCCAAGGGAAATTAGTTAGAAAGAAGGGATAGCATGTTGGTGAACTCCAACTATTTAGGAAGGCGTTGAGTTGAGTAAAAGGGGAGGTATTTGCAACAGTTTCGAAAAGATAATCTATATCTTTATGGCATCATAGGAGATGAATCAGATGATAAAGATAGAATATAGTTAAAAGTGTTGGACTGAATCATATGTGTTTGTTTGTGTGTGTGTGTAGTCTACCCATCCTTTGGGGATTAAATCTCATTGAAGGTATTTGGAAAATTTATTGGTTATGTGAACTTTAACTACTCTGATGTGAACTTTACCTTGTTTCTTTAATAAATAAT
Source organism: Corylus avellana (assembly GCF_965113065.1). Lineage (NCBI taxonomy): Eukaryota > Viridiplantae > Streptophyta > Magnoliopsida > Fagales > Betulaceae > Corylus > Corylus avellana. The sequence continues at coordinate 23,803,630 of NC_142490.1, read as the reverse complement.
AATAACAATAATAATAATAATAATAATAATAATAAAATACAGCTTAAAAAAAATCATATTTTTACGTGGCCAACATATCAGCAGTAATTCTCAAAGCGATTTGGCGATTCTTTGAATTTCTCATGCTATTCTAGTTGGACAGGTTGTAAATGCTAATGTGTCATTACAACGCTTGGAGGAACTATTCTTAGCTGAGGAGCGAGTTCTACAGCCAAATCCACCTCTTGAACCAGGGCTTCCAGCAATCTCTATTAAGGATGGCTACTTTTCATGGGATTCAAAGGTCATATTTTAATATTATATTTTTATTTAATGAAATATATAGTACTTAACTGTTAATTTCGTTAACATTTTTCAACTATGGTTTTAGTATTTGGTATGGCAAATCATGCCAAATAAGAGGAACATGAGTTCATATCAGCTTTTAGAGGAGAAGGCAATGGCATGATGCAAGTGGTAGATGCTTGAGTTTTTATGCGATGTTGGCCTTAATTGAGTTTGAACCCTAATTCTATATTTGACCCACATTCCAGTTAAATATTCTATGTGTTGAACCTCATTTGTTGAAGGAGAGTTTAAGTTCACATGTGAGAGGGTAGGGGTCGACCTTCGTTATTCCTTGGCCCCTCCAAAAAATTTTAAAACTTCCACAGAGTTAATATTTATGTATGAAGTAGCCCTCAAAGCTAATTTCTGCCCCCCACCCCTCAGACAACTCTTTTTGTGTTTTGCCTCCTCCGCTTCCCCCACCACATAGAAAATCCTAGTTCTACCCCTTTGTGAAGGAGTGTTAAAATATTAATTAAATGATTAAATTAACCATTTCCTATCAGCTTAAGCTTTTGGGATAATTGGTGATTTAACAAATATCACTAGTAAGAATTCATCTCCCCAAACAATAGATTGTACGCCACTTTAGATGACTATATTACAAGCCAAGTCTTTCATCACAAAGAAATGCACAAGGAGAGATTGTCATTTCTTTTTCTGGTGGCTAAGAAATATTCAGCATGATTGAAAACACAGCAGGTCACTTAATAATGAGGCAACTATGGTTGATTAGATAGGGTGGGAGTATAATTGAAATATGATAGACTCTAATACGTCCTCAACGCTTTCCTTGAGTAATCATTGTTAAACTACCAGTTGTCCCAAAAGCTTAAGCTGATAGGAAGAAGTAAATTTAATTACTTAATCATTACTTTAACACTTCCCTTACGTGTGGGCTCAAACTCCCTCTTAATAAGTGAGGCCCAACATGTGAAATGTTTAATTTAAATTGAGTGAATTGACGGAGTCAAGGTTCGATCCCATGACCTTTGGCTTTGATATCATGTTAAACTACCAATTGTCCAAAAAGTTTAAGCTGATAGGAAGAGGTAAATATAATCACTTAATCATTACTTTAACAATCACCCTTTCATAAGCAAGTATACTGCTTCTAGACGCTTCCAAACATGGAACTTTGTCCACCATTTCTCCCAAGTACGAGAGGACACTTTTAAGACAGGTTCTAGGCCAACAGGAAAATTGCATTAATTCTCCTTATGGAGCCCAAAACTCTCATCATAGGATTTGACCTACATACGATACCACAAATCCAAAATACAAAACCATCTAAGCAGCTTTGAAACTTACTCGAGGGAAAATGTAGACTCCCAATTGACACCAAAGGCATAATTGCCATCCGTTTCCATTAGATCTTCTCATTTTTGTGATGATATTGTAGACCCTGTTGACCCTCAAATGTGCTTCTTTCCTATTTGAATCACAATTCTTAACATCCCTGTTCTAACCAGGCAGATAAGCCCTCATTATCAAATATCAATTTGGACATACCAGTTGGCAGCTTAGTTGCAGTTGTTGGCGGTACGGGAGAAGGAAAGACATCAATAATTTCGGCAATGCTGGGGGAGCTGCCTCCTGTGGGAGATACTTCTGTTGTTATCAGAGGAACGGTTGCCTATGTACCGCAAGTTTCATGGATTTTCAATGCTACTGTGAGTTGCAGCTTGCTTGCTTTCTGACTGATATTATATTCCTTATCTATCTACTGCTTTTAAACTTCTCCTTGCTTTATACTTGTAGCAATTTCATTCATGCTATTGACTTTCTATATGTTCTAACAGGTGCGTGAAAATATATTGTTTGGCTCAGAATTTGAAGCTGCACGATACTGGAAGGCCATTGACGTAACCGCCTTACAGCACGATCTTAACTTACTTCCTGTTAAGTGAATTACAGAGTTATATCTTTGCATTTACTTCTAAGTAATGATGTGTCTCATTAATGAAATGGAATGTTTCTGAAAGTTACCACACATCTTTTCTCAGGGCTGTGATCTCACAGAGATTGGTGAAAGGGGGGTTAATATTAGTGGTGGGCAAAAGCAGAGAGTGTCCATGGCCAGGGCTGTCTATTCAAATTCCGACATATACATATTTGATGACCCTCTAAGTGCTCTTGATGCTCATGTTGCTCGACAGGTATCATGTTATGTTAAGTGGCATAAGTTCACCTTAGATTGACTAGTACTCCTACTTAATATATCACTATAATCAGCAGTGGTTCTTTAGTCTAGTTCTTTCATTTATGATATACCGTTAATTTCACTATAAATTCTTTCATTTAGGATAATATCACTATAATCTGTGGTCATCTCCAGGTTTTTAATAGCTGCATAAGGGAAGAGCTGCGTGGAAAAACCCGGGTTCTTGTCACAAACCAGCTACATTTCCTCCCTCAGGTGGATAGGATTATCCTGGTCTCTGAAGGCATGGTCAAAGAGGATGGAACCTTTGAGGAGCTATCAAAAAATGGTGTTCTATTTCAGAAACTAATGGAAAATGCTGGGAAAATGGAAGAACAAGAGGAAGAAAAGGAAGATGGTAAAAAATACGATCAGAAAAGCTCTGAACCAGCTTCAAGTGGGGTAGAGAATGAGCTTTCAAAAGATGCAATCTATAAAAAGAAAGGGAAAGGAGGGAAATCTGTGCTTATTAAACAAGAAGAACGAGAGACAGGTGTTGTCAGCTTGAACGTTTTGGTGAGGTAATATACTTATGCTACTTTAATCCTTCCAAATTAATTGTAGATCTGCTATTGTTTTGACATATATTTTTATGACACAAACAAAACTGAGCACAAAACTAATGAATAAATCCCTTTCTTTCTACGACTTACAATTGTGAATTATAACATCTAATCCACCACACTATAATATTCATATCTGTCAATGAAGCCGTTTCTAGTCCAATTTAGAACCTTGGATGAAACTCAATAGTGAAATATCACATTTCACCCTAGGTCATGCACGTCTGGAAATGGAGCTGTATCAGTATGGAATGCATGCTAGACTCTGCTAGAGTGTCAAACAAAAAGACTTCGTCTTTCCTGGATTACACCCAAATATTTCAAATTAGAGCCTCCCATACTATCATCACGTGTCAAATTAGACACTTTTGCATTTTTCTCCCCAAAATACCCTTAAATTTAATTAAAAATAACCATTTTAAAAAACTAAAATTATTAAAAAAAAAAAAACTAAAAACACCAAAAAGAGGTGGCCCTTTTTATATTAGCCCCCCTTAATTTTTTTTATTTTTTTTTTTCAAATGGTTATTTTTATATATTTTAAAATTTTTATTTATTAATTACTTCAAGGGTATTTTAGAGAGAAAAATGCAAAAGTGTCTAATTTGATACGCGACAGTAGTATGTGAGGCCTCAATGTCACTTTTAAAGTTTGGAAGTATAATTACAAAATGGGTGATAGTTTGAGGGGTTAAAATATATTTTCTCCTAAAATTTATGGAATACTTATTTTAGTGATAGATACAATGAAGTACGAGCAGATCGTCAATTAACTAGGAGACAAGGGATAGTACATGTATGTGTTTATGTATGGATGTATGCACATGTGTGTTGATGTATGTATAAAAGAGTACTGATTAGGGAAGAAGGCTGAGGAGAAGCGAGAGATGAGAAATGGTATCTGTATTGACCAGGATATATATCTTGCGCTTCTATTTATGAAACTTATCAGCATCTACTAATTTTGGGACTTTAACTCTCCCCTAGATCCTTCCAAACCAAATTTCAATCATCTTCTATGCTCCTTTTTCTGTTAGTTTGAAGCAAAACAGGATATCATACATTAACAGTATTTCTTAGGACATAGGACAAGTGTTATTAGAAAATTAAGTATATTTAAGCAGGTTAATGAGGTAGGCAACTTCAAAACATTAATTATTTACCTTTTCTGGACCAGAAGTAGCTAGAAAAGCATGAGCTAGAATTTTACAGTGATGCCCCTTGTCAAGAAGAATGGTGGAAAATGATTCATGTGGCCTACCTGAAGTAGTAGGTTATGGGTTTATTCAGTTAGGTAGAGATTGGATGCAGACTCTGAAACCATTAACTATGTAGTTTTTTCTGGATTAACAGTAGCAAGAAATGCATGAACTGAAAATTTTCAGTTATGCCTGTTAATAGAGAAGAATGGTGGAAAAAAATTTCTATAGTTATCATGTTGGGTTGTGATTGGATGCATACTCTGAAACCATTCTGCTGTGACGAGACCCAGTTCCTTTCTGGGCTACCTAAAAGGCCTTGGAAGTACTTTTCCTTAATACAGCCACACTAACCATGCATCATAAGTTTCCTTTTCCCAGGTTGATTTTTGTGTAAACTCATTTCATGCATCATGAGTTTTCTTTCGGTCATTTTATGACGATATGTTTACATTGCTCCTATCTGCAGGTACAAAGATGCAGTAGGAGGTCTATGGGTTGTTTTGATACTCTTTATGTGCTATTTGCTAACGGAAGTTCTTCGAGTTTCAAGTAGCACATGGTTAAGTGTTTGGACAGATCAAAGTGCTTCCGAGAATTATAGACCAGGCTACTACATTCTTATTTATGCACTTCTTTCATTTGGCCAGGTTTGTCTCCAGTTAGTGTATGATTGGGAACTATTTTTTATTTAGAGTGAAATCATCCTTTTGCAGGTATTGACTTTACTGTCTGTTTTTTAACTTAAGAGTCTATGTTAGTCTTGATAGGTAAAAGAAAAACCATCTATGTGAAAACACGTACAATGAAAATCATACTATTAAACCCTATACAGTGGCAGAAAATGTATTGAAACTTTAGTGGGAAGAAAGCACCACATAATATTTAGAGCTGGATAAAAAGTAGCAAATGAACAAAAACAAGATTAAAGTTTCTGTAATTGTTATAAAGTTTAAAGCCGTACGTAATCTTTGCCGGATTCAGGTAGCTGTGACGCTTGCAAACTCCTATTGGTTGATCATTTCCAGTCTTCATGCTGCCAAAAGCTTGCATGATTCCACGCTAAAGTCTGTTCTACGAGCTCCAATGTTATTCTTCCACACTAATCCAACTGGACGGATAATCAATAGGTTTGCAAAGGATCTGGGTGATATAGATCGCAATGTCGCAAACTCTATGAATATGTTTATGGGCCAAGTGTGGCAGCTGCTTTCAACTTTTGTTCTGATTGGCACTGTAAGCACCATATCCCTGTGGTCCATAATGCCGCTTCTGATCTTCTTTTATGCAGCCTATCTATATTATCAGGTATGTTCGACATTATACCATTTTGATTGTATCTTTTGCTCTTTCACATAGTCTCACTTTCTAAACCTTGCTGTATAAGGAAAGAAATAAAGATGCTGCCAACTATTTTTCATCACAAACTAAGTGCATTTCACTTTCTCCTGGGAAATTATTTTTGACAAAATAATTGGAGATAGCAACTAGCCTTGGTAGCAAAGCTTTATTGGCACGAATGATACTGCAGTGAATGCAACCTTGTCTTCATACTTTTACTTTAACATCTAACCATTAAGTAGCAAGGAAAGTATATTTTATATATTTCTATCAAATTAAGAATTCGCTAAACATGTTTCATATAATTAGTTTCCAATTCCACACAGTTTTTGTGATCATATATGTTTTATGACAGAGCACATCCCGTGAAGTGAAACGCTTGGATTCCATTACCAGATCTCCTGTTTACGCACAATTTGGAGAAGCGTTAAATGGTTTGTCAACTATACGAGCATACAAAGCATATGACCGGATGGCTAACATTAATGGGAAGTCTATGGATAATAATATCAGATTCACTCTTGTGAATATTAGTTCAAATCGTTGGCTCACCATAAGGTTGGAAACATTAGGAGGCCTCATGATTTGGTTGACAGCAACCTTTGCTGTCTTGAATGCTAGACAGGAAAACCAGGTGGCCTTTGCATCTTCGATGGGTCTACTTCTTAGTTATACTTTGAATATAACAAATCTGCTGAGTGGTGTTCTGAGACAAGCAAGTAGGGCTGAAAATAGTTTAAATTCAGTTGAGCGTGTTGGCACATATATAGATTTGCCTTCTGAGGCTCCATCTGTCATTAAGAGCAACCGTCCCCCACCTGGTTGGCCTTCATCAGGATCAATTACATTTGAGGATGTTGTCTTGCGTTACAGGCCTGAACTTCCTCCAGTCTTGCATGGATTGTCCTTTACAGTTCCTCCAAGTGAGAAGTTGGGAATAGTCGGAAGAACCGGTGCTGGGAAATCTAGCATGCTTAATGCATTATTTCGGATTGTAGAAATGGAAAGAGGAAGAATTTTAATTGACACTTGTGACATTGCTAAGTTTGGACTGACGGATTTGCGGAAAACTCTTAGTATCATACCACAATCACCAGTTCTTTTCTCAGGTATGCATACTTAGACAACCCTATATTGCTCTTTTGATGGTTTGAAGTGATTTTATTTCCTTTTTTTGTGATTATTTTTGCTTTTCAACATGAGAAATTGCTTACCTAGTAAACTTAAATCTTTGAAGTAGAAATTTTAGTGAAGTTGATGCCGCTTTGATCTTCAACGTGGAATTTATATGATGTCAGTAATATTCTTAGCCTTTGCTTTTTTTTCTTTTTGACGTGCCATATTTATGACAACACAAATATAAACGTGGCAGACTTTTTAGAAACATTTTATGCACTAAGTGAATGGTTATTTTTATAGTGCAATAAATGATTGCATTCTTCTTAACCAGTTATGAAGTCAGGTAGTGTGTCTCTATGTGTTGGTGCATAGGTTTGTATGTTTAGTCTTTAGCTGCATATTCTCACACATATATGTTGCTTTTTTTTACTTCTTGGATTGTTATTAAACTGATAATAAGATGATTAAATTCATTATTTATGTTTGTAAGACAATTAGTGATTTAACATAGTATAAGAATAGTGGTCTAAACTTCGAACATTGACTCCATACTTCACCTCATTTTTCAGTCAAATATTCTATCTGTTGGATCCTAATTATTGAGAGAGAAGCTTACACATAAGGAAGTATCAGCTTAAATTTTTTGAATAACTCGTGATTTAAGAAGATAATCTCACGTTTTGGTTGCTAAGAATGCATGACATATATTCAGTGTAAACATTTTGGAAACAGCCAAACCATGCTACTAGCTAACAAGAATTAGGAAGAAAATTTTGTTGCATGAAATTATATGCTTTTTTTTTTTTTTTTTTCAATTTATGAGAACATGTTATTGTAAAACCTCCAAATTTGGCATTCATCATTCTAATGGTCTTTTATTTTGTCTAGGAACTGTACGATTTAATCTTGATCCTTTCAGTGAAAACAATGATGCTAACCTTTGGGAGGCTTTAGAAAGGGCACATCTAAAGGATGTCATAAGGAGGAATTCTTTTGGCCTGGATGCTGAGGTATAAACCTGATTATCCCTAGTTAATTCCAGTGATCAAGGTTTATATGGTTGAATGCTGGTTAAAAGCAAAATTTTGGTACACAAATTGTTCATGGAGGTACCATTACAAGTCTGCAACTAGTAATCCTACTTTTTTTCATTCATGCAAATGTTTATAGTATCAAGAAGTTCTTATGATTCTTAGGACCTAGTAATTGATGCACTTTGGTTTAAGATATGTCCTAAATGGGGGCTATTAATTGCACTCCAATTTTTTGTGCTTGAAACGCCATGATATATTACCTTTTACTTTCACCAATAGGATTAAGAAACAGTAATTTTCAAATCATATATTTGTTTATATGTCACCCATAAACAAAGTATTTTTTATCTTTTTCATATGATGACAAAGGAATAATAAATACATAGCAGACACCAATTTATATGAACATCATACAAACATAAAATTTTAAAGAAAAAGTGGTGGCAAAATTGTCTGGTCAATTTTGTTTTAAGTTATCTTGATGTAGGTTGTTAACACCAATTTCATTGTGTAAAAGATCATAAAGTGACAAATTTATTTTAATTCAATGGAAAATGTATGTAGAAATAAAAAAAAAATATGAGTAATGCTAACCAAAAATGTATTTTATTTTGAGTTGTGTCAAGGTCTCAGAGGGAGGAGAAAATTTCAGTGTTGGACAGAGGCAGCTGTTAAGTCTTGCCAGAGCATTATTGCGAAGGTCAAAAATTCTTGTTCTAGATGAAGCTACTGCAGCTGTTGATGTTAGAACTGATGCACTTATCCAGAAAACCATTCGTGAAGAATTCAAATCCTGCACAATGTTCATTATTGCTCACAGGCTAAATACTATAATCGACTCCAATCGAATTCTTGTGCTTGATGCTGGTCAGGTATTCCCACAAGTTTAATGCTGTTCTTGCAGAAGTTCTCTTTCCCACTTGACAGGAATATTTTGGTTTGTACAAGAGCATGAGCCTGCAGCTTAATAGGATCCATAAAACAAGTTTGAGCAGCCAAACTCAACAATCAGCCGGACGATCGCTAGCTGACATAAATCTTGATCTCTGATTTGTTTCTTTTTAGTTAATACTTTGAACCATTCATTTCAGGTTTTAGAATATGATACCCCAGAGGAACTTCTATCAAATGAAGGAAGCGCATTCTCCAGGATGGTCCAAAGCACAGGGCCTGCAAATGCTCAGTATTTACTTAGCTTAGCACTTGGAGGTAAAGAGAACAAGTCCAGCAGAGAAGAAACCAAGCAAAGGAGATGGTTTGCCTCTTCCCGCTGGACTGCTGCCACTCAGTTTGCCCTGACTGTTAGCCTCACTTCTTTAGAGGATGATCTTCAGATTCCACACATGGAAGACAAGAACAATATTCTGAAGAAAACAAAGGATGCAGTTATAACCCTGCAGGGAGTTTTGGAGGGAAGGCATGACAGAATCATAGATGAGACATTAAATGAGTATCAGGTCCCCACTCATACATGGTGGTCTGCTCTTTACAAAATTGTTGAAGGTACAGTTACACTCCATCTAGGGACTTGAAGCTTTCCTGGTACAGTTTCCTTTGTGACGTGTTTTAAGTGGCTTTTCATGTCGGTCACTTAAAGCACACAACGTAAGCCAGTTTAAAATAAGGGATTTGGCTTACATGCTGTTATTAAAATAACAGCATGTATGCTGTAATGTAAGCAACGGTTAAGATTGAATCTCAAAATTGACTTACTTTAAGAAGCTTTTAATAGGAGAGAGAAAATGAAGAAAGATTTTGAGAGATTCAATCTTGACTGTTGCTTACACTACAACATATATGCTATTATTTTAATAACAGCATGTAAGCCGGATCCTAAAATAAGCGTGATAAATGGAGGTGAAGCGTAGTGTAGCATGACTCTTGTGGTGCTTGTAGTAAATTGCATGGAAAAAAAAATGTTTCCGTCTGCCTTTATCTGATGTTGGCTTTTTGTTGCAGGTCTCTCTTTGATGAGCAGGTTAGCTCACGACAGGCACCAACGTTTAGACTATGATTTTGAAGAAAGATCCTTAGATTGGGACAGTGCTGTAATGTAAAAACAATGACAAAAACTTCCTACTTGCAATGTCTTGTTGATTCAGAGAAGGGGAATCATCACTGGCATATTATCATTTATGTAGAATATGACATCTGTCTACATATAATCATTTATAAATCAACTTAGATAAATTAGAAAGTGTCTTTAAGGATTGGAGATTTTATTTTGATTGGGTATGAGACATTTAAAAAAAAAAAAAAAATTGATATCTTGTAAAAATAACAAAATCCTTCAAAACAAATCTACATTACTCTGAAGTTCAACTTGTTCAGTCATGATTATAATGGACATAATACAGAATAATTTTCAGAGAGAGCTGAAGGCAAGCCAAATCTTTCTCAGTTCTCACATAGTCCTTACAAGCAAACAGATTCGATTAGCATAATTTTGTATCAGCACAAGGTACCTTGTGAAAAATAAACAATCTCCACAGCCTAGGCCTCTGAGCTGGAGAATAAAGAAAATAAGTAACATGAGAACTAAAGCTTGGCATTTGTTGATCTTTCCTTTCCTTTATATATATATATATATATATATATGAGGAACTTATCGCACTTGAAAGTCTGGAATTCATATTGTTTGGGGCGTATACCCCAAGTTTCTTGCCTACAAAGCAAAGACATGGTGACTCCTTGGCACCGGAAGGAATTGAGACACCCAATTCAAAAAATTGCTGCTGTCTAGTTACATACAAATAAAATGAGTTATGCTTGGTAGGAAAACAACAGAAGTAACAGAAGCATTAGAGTTGGAAGCCATAGGATCGATGGTGTTGACAGCAGGCTTTGACACCATGAAAAATATAGACAAGAATTGGAAAGTGGCAGCTTGAGTTTGATTAGCTACACTGTGCATGTTTATAAATTGATTATGTAACATTTGAAATGCTAAGGATAATGATAAAGAATTACAAAATCCAATCTTCTAACATAGTGGAGACTAATTGATATTACAAAGTATTCAAACATGTTGATCACCATGATGAATCCATGCCACCCTTGTCTTCAGTAGACCAAGGAATGCAGTTCCCTACTATTTGGCAGTGGCTCCAAGTCTTTCTCTTGCAGCGCAGTACCAAGCAATTTCTTCATCTCTAATGCAAATACATCATCCAAAATAGAAACTGTGAATCGCAAGCCTTTATATGTCTTGATCTCTCTTCTTTCCTGCAAAACGCAATATGTCCTGAGTTTTAATGTGTGGGTGTTGGAGTGAAATTGGCGGAGCCACGTGAGGCTTTGTTGAATATGTCCTGATCGAGCCACGTGGCACCCTCAAAGCTTTTTTTTTTTTTGCTGTTTTCTTGCCCAAGTTCCACACGGTACTCCTAAAAAAAAAAAAAAAAAAAAAAAAACAAATTTCTTCTCTCCTACTTACGCAAGTTACCACTCGGCACCCTAAAAAAAATTTTAGCAGTACCCCTAATATGAATTGTCTGGCTGTGCCACAAAAGGAGAAGGACTAGTGTGGGTGAGGTTCAAAAGGAGGGTTGACGCTGTCAAAAAAAAAAAAAAAAAAAAGCTTTGAGTTTAATGTGGGGGTAATCACGTCATTTCAATATCTAAGTTGGGTGTAAAATTGGAAGTTTTAGCATATTGTTCCCATGTGAGATGCACGTGGGATGATTTCCGTCTATTTAGACAGAAATTAGTAACGGAAGGTCCCAATTGTAAATTTTTTAAATATTAAGGAGATACATTATAAATTTTTAAATATTAGGGTTCAAATTAAAAAATACCTCAAACTTCAAAGGATCTTCTTAACTTTTTCCACTTTTGAAAGATAGAGAAAAACACAACACTTTCCCATTTTGGAATATAAAGTCATCCCAAGGTGAATAAAAGTTCGTCATTTTGAAGGGTACGTGTATGGGCTGCATTGGTTGAAAACTTGTAGTTGGATCAAAATGTAAAACTAATAAGCATGGAGAATTTTGCAATATCACTATCTCTTATTGGTCCAAAGATTGCACATCTCGATAATTCAACAAGAAACATGGAATCCCCCAAACAATTTTATCACACTTAAAATTGTGTTTATGGGTTTGGCCCTAGGGGTGGCCAAACCCATAGTTTTCTGCCCACCATTCACAAGTAGACACATTAGCATAAAATACATTAAGAAAAAATGCACAACTACACTTGATTATATAAGGTTTTATTAATTATTTTTTTTTTAAAAAAAATGTAGAGGGTTGTAGAGGAGGGAGATGGGGTGACTCGCCGCCGCCCCGGCCCATGGGTTGGCGCACGGCCAACCTCAAGGTCAATTGCGGAGCCAAGATTTTTTTCTACGCTAGTAAGTTACTTTTTAACCTTCAAAAAATTTGTCTCGTTCCCTTTCTTGTATAGCCTAGAAAAAAAATAAATAAACGCTTTGTTCTAATCTTCTTCTTCATGACTTTAAAAATAAACGCGTGTAATAAACAGAGCATATATGCTAACTAGCTAGCTAGGTCTAAAAATTATGAAGCATAATTGAGAAAGCAAAGTAGAATATAGTCATGAGAGTCACCGTGTAATTAGGACCACCCACAAGGACTTCTATTTATAGAAGAAGATTGAAAATTAAGAACACCATCTTGCTATGGAAATATACGCCATTTCCGGCAAAGTTTCAAAAGTTTTCTATGGACCTCTTTCTTCCAAGAAGGTAGAAAGTGGAAGAAAAGCCATTAGCTGACAAATCCCATCAAAAGGCGGGGTGATCTTGGTTTGTTGATAATCCTGCCATGTTTTTTTAGTGTTAATTTTTGGGTGGGAATGTCTTTATTGGGTGACTGTAACATAAAAGCTTAGCTTGAAATTTGGATTGCCTGACTGTGATATAGGCGATACTCTCGAAAGAAAAATCGACGGGAGAGATTGGTCCAAGCTTTGTTCCCAGCTTAAAGCTTCTTACTCTCCCTCCTCCCTGGCCCCCAACCCTCTCTTCCCGACCGAAAGATCGACATTGAATTTTTTCGAAAAGCCTGGAACTTTCACTGGGCTTGCTCTGAGAATTTCGCAGTCCATTTTTACCAACAATAGCTTTGGGCTTACGAATCTTTTTATAAGTTCTCCATAGTTTCATCCAAAGTAAATCCTCATTTCTGACAGAAAATGTCTTCCCTCTCCATCTATCTGCTAACAATTTCTATCATTCTACAAACAATTTTCAGAGCAATAAGTTTTACTACCAAACCCCTCCCCAGGGTTTTGGTCTTGGTATAGTGGGCCAGGATCCCTACAAAACAATTTCTTCCTGCTGGGCTGCTATCACTCAGTTTGCTCTGGCTGTTAGCCTCACTTCTTTAGAGGATGATCTTCATATTCCACACATGGAATACAAGAATAATATTCTGAAGAAAACAAAGGATGCAATGGATTTTTTTCTGCGCTAGTAAGTTACTTTTTAACCTTCAAAAAATGTCTCCTTCCCTTTCCTGTATAGCACAGACAAAAAAAAAAGGGAAACTTCACCTACCCCCAAACTTTCGCGTTTTTTGCAGACACTCCCCATTGTTCAAAAACTCTCACTTTCATGTATCAAAGTTTTAGTTTCGTTTACTTTGCTTCTTCCGTTAGGATTTCTTTGCAAATACCTCCCATTGTTCAAAAACTCTCACTTTCATGTATCAAAGTTTTAGTTTCGTTTACTTTGCTTCTTCCATTAGGATTTTCTGTGAAATCCTAACGGAAGAGCTCGCACATGCCACGCATGTGAGGGAAAACTTATTGAAAGCCCCGTTTTACCCTTGAAACTTTATTGAAGTCTCTTCTTTCTTTCCCTGCTTCTTCACCATTTAATCATTTGCTTCTTCTTCTTTTGTTCATACCCACATACTGAAAGCCCCACTTTTCTTTTTCTTCTTCTTTGGGTAGCCCCTCTTTTCTTCTTCTTCTTCTTCGTGTTGACCATTTCATCATTTTGCTTCGTTATACCCATTTGATATCCACTATGGATCAAGCCGACAGTGAAGTCAGTGAAGTCATCGACACAGGAACAGGAACCAACAATCCAATGTGCAAATGTGGGAGGAGATCACGCATCTTAATAGCATTCACGCTACTGAATTTCGGTAAAAGGTTTTATACATATGCAAATTATGTGGTAAGATTTTTTTTGGCATTTTTTCTCGCAACCCAGCTCTTGATCTTATTTTTTTCTCGCAATTGTGGGCTATTTTATTTGCTTTGGGTATTTTTATTCGGTTGGGGATGGTACAGTTTTTAGCTGTGTATTTGTTGAAATTTGTTTGCTTATAGGAAAATGTGGGCTGAGTGTTTTGATGAAATTTGTTTGCTTGGTTGGGCATTTGAGCTAGGTATTTGCTGAAATTTGTTTGCTTATCTGGGTATTTGCTAAAATTTGTTTGCTTGGCTGAGTATTTGAGCTGGGTATTTGCTGAAATTTGTTTGCTTGGCTGGGTATTTGCTTAAATTTGTTTGCTTAACTGGGTATTTTAGCTGGGTACTTTGGTTCGATATAAGTAATAGCCATGATAGTTGAGTATGGTGATTTGGTTCGATGTTTTTGGTTAAATGGTCATGCTAGCTGAGTATGGTTTAAGGTTTAATTTGTTCATGAAATTGGTTGTGATATATTTTGATTGATTTTGAAACTCTAAGAAGGATTTGGAATAAAGCATTTTTGGTTGAAGCCAGATACACTATTTTGTCAATAAATAGTGTTGGTGGCTTATGGTACATAATAGTTGTGTGAGATCTTATTTATGTTGATCTGATTGTGTAGAATTCAGACAACCGTGGATGTGGCTTTTTCAAATGGGTAGATATAAATATTTGTCAACATGGTAAGTGAGTGGTTTCAAAACTGTTTGAGTGACACGAGAATTTGAAGACTGAGCTTGCTCAGATTGGAACAACAATCTTGAATGAAATTTTGAAATGCAAGATTGAAGTTGCTGAATATAAGGCCACAATGGAGGTTACATTTGTTAATTTTGAAATGCAATTACAAACGCAAAAGAACAAATTTCATGCAAAGGAGATGAAGTACCGGTTTGCCTTAGCATGTTCATTTATCCTCCTTGCTATATTGATGTTCTATCCCGTGTCTAATAGATATTCCTCAAGGTTGATGTTGCCCTGAGCATGTAATGAAATGTGTAATGAAATAAATGATCTCATCAGTCATCACTCACACAAATGCTCTCCACTGTTCTGACCCCTCTGCTCCCATCTTGGGTGATCATCCCATCAACCTTCCTCTCCCTCCCTCTCTCACCTTAGTAGGGAAGATCATCTCCCTTAAACCTGTGTCTAAGATTGCTATAAAAAAGAACATTTTGCAAGCTTGGCAATTTGTGAAGTCTCTTACCACTGAGGATAAAGATGATAACAAAATGGTATTTACCTTTGAAGATCCGGAGGATCTATCTAGGGTTCTTAACAACTCTCCTTGGAATATCAATGGATCTCCTTTATTTTTGAAGCGTTAGGAAAACGATGAAACTTTTGATGATATTGGTTTTTCGAAGGCAGCTATCTGGGTTCAGGTTCTTGGACTTCAACTAGATAAAATGATTGTTGTTAATGCAACTATTATTGCTGAAAGTCTTGAGGGTCTGGTTGAAGTTGATAACATGGATAATATAAAGCCTTGTAGGCTTTTTGAGAATCTGTGTTCTTATTCCTCTTGATGAACCTTTGGCTACGGGTTTTATTCTTCAGCATCCTCCTAAGTCACCAACTCAAGTTTTTTATCAGTATGAACGTTTATCTGAGTTTTACTATGCGTGTGGAAGGCTTGGGCATTTATCTTTTGCATGCCCAGTGATCCCTCATCCCCCTGATTCTGGAATATTTGGTCCTAAGCTTAAAGTAAAATCTCCTTATGCTAATCGAGTAAAACTGTTGCTGTCTCCTAGAAGCTTCCAGGTCTCTCTGGCAATGTCCCAGGTCTCTCCAGCAATGTATGGGATTAGTTCTCAAGTTCAGGCTCCTGACCCTGGTGAGTCAGTACAAGTTTTTAGCATTGGTGACTCATCCCAACTCAGTCCCACTCGTTCAAGCGTCCCTTCCCTTGCAAAGCTGGCCTATCCCATCTCCACCAAACCCACCTCATCGAGCCCCGATTTTCTCTCGGTGATTAAACCCTTACCTTCCCTCACATCTGCATTCACGAAAAAGTCCCCCCTTATAAACTTTTAGCTGAACCCTATCTCTTCCTTATTAATGTTTGCCCATGTTGCTAATAGCCTACAGCTCAATATTTCCAATAATTTGTGGTCCACTCCCAATAGCTCTACTGGCCCACCCCTTTTGTTCTAACTAGTTCGTTAGTAACTAGTTCTCCAAACGACACTTGTGCTCTAACTCCCACGTTTGCTTCTCTTTCCATTACTAATCCTCTTGCAACTATCCCTTCTATAGTAAAGGCATCCCCACCTATTGAAAAATACTCTTCTCTTACTCATCTGAAACCTCCAAAATATCCTCTCGCTACCTTCTCCAAAAACGTTTTCACCCTTACCACAAATTGCCCTCACCTTCTTTATCCTCTTCTAGTTATGATCCTCATCCTCCCAAAAAATCCAAGCCTTGTTCTAGCTCTTCCTATGGTGACTGCGATGGCAGGGAATTGTGTGATAAGGAAGTTGATGTATCTTCCTCTAGTGGTTCGCTTTTGGATGGGGTGGCTGGTTTCATCCAGCCCCCACCGCCACAATGAAAATCTTGGCTTGGAATTGTCGGGGGTTGGCTTGTGCTCTGACTATTCGTACCTTACGAGCCCTAATTAGGAAGCATAGGCCTGATGTTCTCTTCTTGTCTGAAACTAAGGTTTTATCTTCTCGCTTCTGGAACTCTCTTTCTCACTTGGGTTTCTTTGCTTGGCTAGAATTTCCTCATGTTGGCTTAAGTTGAGGTCTTTTTGTGACTTGGAAATATGGCTTTACTTTCGTCTTGATCAGCACCACATCTCCTGTATGGTGGTTTCTGATCCTCTTCAACGCTCTTGGTTAATTTTCTATGTGTATGTTCCTCATACTATACAAAATCGTTTTGCTCTCTTGTCCAACTTTTCTGCTTTGGGCTGCTTTTTTGGTGGAGCTTGGCTTTTGTTGGGAGATTTTAATGCGATTTTGTCTTCTGCTGATAAGTGTGGTGGTTGTAGCTTTGGGACTACTTCGCATACAGATTTTGTTGATTTTGTATAGACTAATGCTCTTATTGATTTGGGTTTTGTTGGTAATAATTTTGCTTGGAGTAATTGTCGTTCTGGTATAGCAAACATCAGGGAAAGATTAGATCACCTCTTGGCTAATCAAGATTGGGTGTCTCTTTTCCCCAATTCTTTGATTAACAATTTTTTGGGGTTTATTCGGATCACTGCCCTATCTTGCTGTCTACCTCTAGTACCTACCAAAATTTTCCCAAGCCTTTTCGTTTTGAAGCCTTTTGGACTCGTGATCAGGCTAGTCACTCAGTGGTAGCTGAAGCTTCGTTCGTTGAGGTGGAAGGTTCTTCAGCTTTCTCGTTGAGCAGGAAGTGGAAGAAAACAAAATCAGCTTTAAAGTCTTGGAACACTCTTCATTTTGGTCATATTTAGACTCAGATTAAGTCTCTTATGGCCCAAATTGGTGTTATTCAAGCCTCTCCTCACTTCTCCAGTAGTGCAGCCAGAGAAGTGCTTCTTCAAAAGGCTCTCCAAGAGCAACTCCTTCATGAAGAAGTTTTGTGGAAACAAAAATCAAGGGAGTTATGGCTTTCTTGCACGGACCTTAATACCAAATTTTTTCATACCTCTACTGCTTGTCGTCGTAGGTACAACTCCATCTTTTGTCTTTTTGATAATGGGGTCAGTGTTATGGGTAGGGAGAATATTGGTTCTTTGCTGGTGGATCATTTTAATTCCCGTTTTACTACTACTCACCTCTCTTTTGATGATGATCTCTCTAGTTTGGTGGAGAAAGTGATAACTAATGAAGAAAATATGGCTTTGTGTGTAATTCCTACTGAAGGGGAAATTTTTTCGGCTATCACTGATCTTGGTCTTAATAAAGCTCCTGGTCCTGATGCTATGACAAGGCTTTTTTACAAATCTTACTGGCCTATTGTGAAGCTTAGTGTTATTGCCTCAATGCAATCTTTTTTTAGAGGTGGTTTATAGCTAAGGAGTTCAATCATATTAATACTGCTCCCATCCCTAAGGTGGATAATCCTTCAAGGGTGAATCAATTTAGGCATATCAGTCTTACCAATTTCAACTACAAGATCATTTTAAAAATCTTGTCGAATAGGCTTAAACCTCTTCTTCATAAAATCGTCTCTCCCATGCAATCTGCTTTTTTTAAAAAGGGAGATCTATCCATGATAATTTTATTTTGGCGCATGAAGTTTTTCATTCTATGGGACAGAAAAGAGGGAATGGTGGACTTATGGCTTTAAATTGGATATGGAAAAGGCCTTTGACTCAATGGAATGGAGCTTTATTTTGAAAATTATGGAGCTTCTTGGTTTCCAGCCCACTTGGATTAATTGGATAAGCCAATGTATTACCACCTCTTCCTTCTCCATTCTACTTGATGGTGCTCCTTTTGGCAAGTTTTTTCCCTCTAGGGGTTTGAGGCAAGGGGACCCTCTGTCTCCCTTCCTCTTTATTCTTGGCTCTGAAATCCTTTTGAGGCTTTTATTAAGGGAAGAAAATTTCGGTGCTCTCCATGGTATTAAAATTGCCAGAATGAGTCCTCCAATTTCTCATCTATTTTTTGCAGATGATGTCATGATTTTTTCCAAGGCAAATATGGCTTAAGCTAATGTTATTCTCAAATGCCTTACTTCTTATTCCCTCTAGTCTGGGCAATGTATTAATCAAGCCAAGTCTGCAATTTTCTTTAGTAAGAATTGTAAGCCTGCTGTAAAGGCTTCTGTTGATAGCGTCCTCAAGCTGCCTCCTATCCCAGCTCGTGCCAAGTATTTGGGGATCCCTATGTTTATTCTCAGGAATAAGAAGGATTCTTTTTTTGAGCTCAAGTACAGAATTTTTGCTAAGGTGACTGGTTGGAAAGCAAGACTCTTATCTGAGGCTGCAAGAACCACACTTTTGAAATCTGTGTTAAATGCCATCCCTACATATATTATGTCTCTCTTTCTTATTCCTACGTCTCTTTGTTCAGAGATTGATTCAGTTTTAAGAAAATTCTAGTGGGGTTTCCCTCAAGAAAAAAGGCACAACCTCTCTTTTCTTTCTTGGGATAGCATCTCCCAACCAAAGAGTTTGGGTGGGCTAGATATTAGCTCAATGGAATTTCTAAATAACTCTTTGTTGGCTCAGCTTGGTTGGAAGTTGACTTCAAATGAGCCTCTTCTTTGGGTTGATGCCCTTAGGGGAAAGTATTAGCAGCATGGTATTTCTTTTTTGGAGGCTCTTTATAATCCTGTTTCTTCTTGGATTTGGAAAGGGTTGCTGAAGAATAGGAAGGTTGTGGAGAAAGGAGCTTGTTGGTCTATCTCTACTGGCATGAATATCCCTATTTGGAGTTCTCCTGAGATTCCTTTTTTGCCAAATTTTAAGCCCAGGCTGAATGCTCTTCTTACTGAGCTTCTTGATTTTTTTTATGGCTGATCTTTTGCTCCCTGGTGTGCATTCTTGGAATGCGGATCTTTTGAGAGATCTTTTCTCTCCCTCCACGGTTTCAAGCATTCTTAGCATTTATATTCCCTAGGTTAGTTTAACAAATAAATGGACTTGGGTGCCCTCTCCTTCTGGACTTTTCTGTGTGAGATCTGCTCGTGAAGTCTCTTTGTCTACAGCTAGCAGATCTTCCCCTCTCTCTCCGGCTAATTGGCAAGCTCTTTGGGGCCTCAAGCTTCAAGATTGCTTGGGATTTGCTTCCTTCTAGTGCTAATATTGGTAGGTTTGTTGTCTCTGAGGATTCTAATGCATGGGTGTGCCCTTTCTGTAAAGGTCCTCTTAAGACCTTGACTCATATGTTCTTGGAGTGTAATCTGGCCCGTGCTCTTTGGAGTAGCTCTTCTTGGCTTAATATGATCTCCTCTTACTCGTCCAGACCTATTCACGAGTGGATTCTTACTGTTGTTTATCCAGCTGAAAAGTTGGCTACTCCTATTGCTGATGTTTGTCATTTTCAATTTTTTGCTATTCTCACTTTGGATTTAATTTGGTTGTCCAGGAATAAATTGATTCATGAGGCTTCCCAACCAGATCCGGTTAAGGTTACTCAGCAACTTCATTCTAGTTTGGGCTTCCATCTCTCGGCCTAGAAAAATGCATCTCTCCCCTCCTTATGGATTCCTCCTCTTGTGGGTAGTATCAAGGGGAATTTTGATGTTGCCATTGGAGGCAATTTTGCAATTGCCGCAATAGTTCTTAGTGACTCTTTTGGGGAGATTTTTATTGCTGCTTCCTTGAAGCTCCATTCCTCTGATGTCCTTTTAGGAGAAGACACGGCTACTCTTCTTGCTACTCGGTTGGCTCGGTCTTCTGGTTTGGATGTTTTCTCCTTGAAGGGGATGCACTTCTGGTGATTTTAGCAGTGAATTAGCCTGCTCTTTTTTCTTCTTGGCATTTTATTTCTGTTATTTCTGACATTTGTGTTGATCTTTCGAAGCTGGAATGCTTCAAAAGTGTCCAAATGTGCCAATTTTCGTGCACATGTGTTAGATAAATGGGTCGTTACCCATCTTCTTTTTGGTAGCATTCCCCCTAGGTTCCCTCATTCTTTCTTCCATCCGGATCAAGAGTGAGAAGGACCCTCCCTTGTAGTCCCTTTCTCCCCCTTTTAATTAGAAAGAAAAAAAGGCTTATGTTAGAATAGGTAATAGACCATAACTTATGAAGCTTGTGAAAATGAACAAAGCAAAGCAAAGCAGCGAACGGCCCATATTAAGCCATCTGTGCCAAATGGTATATTATATAATATATCTCCTCCCCTCAACATCAAATTAAGAGTGGAGTCGAGAGAATAATGATTTTGATATTTAGTTGCAATAAATATTTTAATTTGTTTAGCTTTTGTGCAATTTGCTTTTTATTAAAAAAAAAAATTAAAAAAAAATCGGGGTGGCCGTAGTCACCCCTTTGGCTATCTGGCCATTTTTGCACCCTCAATTTTTTTTTTATTAAAAAATATAAATAGGAGCAATATAAAAATTTTGGGATAAAATTGGTCGAATTGCAAAAATTTGAAAGTTTGGGGGTGCATTGCAAAAATTAAAACATTTGAGGTTGAATTGAAAATTGCCCCAAACATTGAGGGGGTAAAGTGTAATTTTCCCTCATTATTATCAAACAACTTTTTATATCTTTCTCTCCCAAAAAAAAAATGTACTGTTGTATTTTTAGTTTGAAAAAAAAAATTAATGTAATGTGACATAAAAAGTTAAAACTCTTTTTACATTTTTAAAAGTACTTTGTGTTTAAATTATTTGTTATTATGTTTTTTAAAAAATATACAAGAGAATGACAATAAATAAATAAATAAATAAAAGACGTTTAAACATTTTTTATCATTTATTTCTGGTTGATTTGAAAGATAGAAGAGTCTATTTAACTTTTTATTGAGCAATTAGTCTCTTCACAGTTAGAAAACAAAAATAAAACAAGTGAAAAAAAAAAAAAAAAAAAAAAAAAAAAAAAAAATTAGTTGAGACTTATATAAAAAAGAAAAAGAAAAAATTAGTTCAGTTAAAAAAAAAAAAAAGATTGGTGGGACCCTCACGTGAGACTTTATCCTTCTACTAAAAGTCTAAATTATTCTCCCAATGCCCACACACCAAAACCTCCTTTAAAAAAAAAAAAAAAAAAAAAAAAAAAAGTAATCAAAAGATCAAATGACTCGTGACTTGGCAGGAAGATTTTTGTACTTTATGAAATTTTTGAAAGGGAAATGTTAAATAATATTTATTATTTAACCGCAAAAAACAAGAGAGATTTTGAAAAACTTTGCAAGAAAAAAAAAAATTATTGCAGATTGTGAGGAAAGTCTTTCCCTATCAAGTGGATTTCTTTCACAGGGTGACATACACGTATACCACCAAAATCTTATATTCTTTCATCAAATATCATGTCATTTGCCCTTTAATAAATAATAATCATTCTTCCTTTCTCACTAAGTTTTTCTACAAAATGCATGAAAAGTTGTCAGTAAAGTAATAAAAGAGAATTGTTACTTTTAACATATTTCAGTGCGCTAAGTTAATCCAATAAAATCATGTCACATGGCACACATTATGAAGGAGGGATTAGGGGTGGTTAGGGCTAACAATTTAACCTGCAACCTGCAAACTCAATACGAACACTACATGTAGTTTTAGGTTTAGAGTTCATGTCATAAGCGTGATTAGGGACAGTTAATAAACATATTGTGTTTGGATTAACATAAATAAGTTGGCAAGTTAATCGGAGTGACACGAATCTAACGCATAAACCTATTTTGGTAGGCCAACCCTATGGTGATGTGCAATCTTTGGACCAATAAGAGATGGGGTAAAACAAAACATGCACGCCGCGTGCAAAATTTTGTTTTTTTTTAAAAAAAAAATTTTTTTGCACAGGCATGCCACGCAGGTCGCGTGCCGTGAATCAGTGCTCTAAGAGATGTGGATTGTGCAAAATTTTCCATGCTTATTAGTTTTACATTTTGATCCAACTACAAGCAACCAATGCAGCCCATACACGGACCCTTCAAAATGGCAAACTTTTGTTCACGTTGGGTTTACTTTATATTCCAAAATGGGAAAGTGTTGTGTTTTTCTCTATCTTCCAAAAATGGAAAAAGTTAAGAGCGTGCATTTCTGGGTGTGGTTGGTGTGAATCACTCCACTAGGATTGGATAGATTCGTATGGTCCCACAAATGGAAGGACAAAAACTCCCTTTTCTCAAACAGGAAATATATAAACTGTTTACTTTTTCTTGGGCCATGACTCAATGTCAATAGAAGTGCATTATTAGGCCACGTAGGCACGTATGACTTATCCACCAATGCCTCCTTTTTTTTTTCATTTTTTTTTTTTTTTTTTTTTCAATAAATCTGATGAGTGCACTTACTTAATATACCGGTTAAACACCTTTTTCATTCTTGTGTTTTAATTTTTTTTTTATTTTTTATCTTTAGGGTTTATTTTTTATTACAGAAAGTCTATCTAGTTTGCCTAAAAATAGAAATTGTCCCTCCGTCCAAAATTTGACGGAACGCTACGTCAGCACCAATTACAATTTAATACATGCTCATATAATTAATCAATTAAAAAAATAAATGTTTTTTAAAATTAAAAGCATTAAAAATGATATTTAATTAAATTTTTTTTTTTAAAAAAAAAAAAATTGGGGTGAATGTGGCCTTCTAGCAATTTTTTTTTTTTTTAATTGGCCTTTGGGGTTGGCCAAACCACCCCCAAGAGCCATAGGAGTAGTTCGGCCACCCTTAGACGGAGTCGGTCTAGGGTAAAAGTGAAGTTAATATTGATTCATTCACATTTTGACATAGACAAATCAAAACGTGGTTCCTTGATCCATAAGGGTAAAAATGTCCACATATAAAGTGAAGTTACGGTTTTATCCTTATGAATCAAGGGACCTGCATCTCATTCCCATTTACACAATGCAATGGAAATTGACATAACTTTCCATTCAAATCGTAGACAATCCAAAAGTTTCAAAGAACGAAAACACAATGCAAAGAAAAAGCCACGTGGACCTCATCAATTCAGTCATTAATTTATAATTTAGTAGAAGAAGTATATGAAAATAATAATTTATTTTATATCATTAAATTTCGTTCATTAATTTAATAGATTTCGTTAGTGATATTAACTTAAATAAAACACGTGTTACAATTTTATTAATTTGACATGTCACATTATCGAAATGTGATAACTATTTTCTAGTGGGAATTGATTACTACCAATGTTATTCTTGTATGGGTGTTTAATATTTTTTTAAAAAAAATTAAAGTATTTAACCTTTTTCTTTTTCTCTCTCTTCGTCTTTCTCTTTTCGCATGCGATGTAAAAGATGCTTGTGAATTTGATGGGTACTTGATGACATTGACACGTTTCTTTCTTCTTTCATGTTTTGCTTTCAATCTCTCCTTTTTCATATGATCTCTTGTTTGACTCTTTAGGCAAAACGCATTTCGTGAGTGGATTAGATTTTGCATATATTCGTTTAGTCAAAAACTTCTTGGAAATCTGGTTCTTTAATTTGTAACAATTAATATGGATGTGTTGATTTGTGGGAGAGATGGGCGTGTTAATTAGTGTAGTTTAGAAAATATTGCACGTGTTGTTCGGGTGGATGACCAAATTGGCCTTGTATTTTTATCATTATTTGGTAGCTAGGTTTGATAGGTGTCATACGTGAAAATAAATAAATAAAAATTCTTCTCATTTTTATTCCTAATTAAGTTTTTTTTTTTCTTCTTAAGCTTTGTTTACAAATTACAGATAATTTAGTAGGGTAGATTTAACATATTTTAGTTTCAAAAGTTGAAACAAAACAAGTTGCATTGCATTGTAATATGAAATGTTTAAGCACCCAACCTTATGATAAACATTTGATTTGGCAATTTCCTTATCTACATCTCTCCTTTATATCCCTTTTAATCGAAATATTCGCCCATTACACGTCACCATACAATAATGTGGAACTCATGTGACTTACAAATATCTCACGTTTCAAACCGACACTTAATATTTATTAAAATATGTTGAAGATGTTATGAATGCATTCATGCATTTGGTGGATGACCATTTAGTTCCATCTCTTGGAATTCTACACATTCATGTCATCTTTTAGAATTCCTATAACATCCATGTAATAAATTGATTAACCCTTTTGTTTCATATTCCCCATTTCATATTCCTTAACCTCCCATTATGATTTCGTGCCTATAAAAGGGAGTATTGAGTTGTATGTAAATCACACAATAATAGAGAAGAATAATACATAGTTCCTGAAGAACTAGTTTCATATATTGCAATCTTTTATCTTGTCTTGTTATTTTCTTTAATTTTACAACACGTTATCAGCACGAAGCTCTAGCCAATTGTTGTGTTCTTTTGATCTTCAACATCAAAAGCTATCCGTGAGCTATTCTCAATTCATTGTAAGTTTCTTTAACGTTTAGTAATCTTATTATCTATTTTGTTAATTAACATTCTAACATTTGCATATCCATGTGAGATTTATATGAACTAGAATATTATCATACTAATGCTATGAACATAATAGTTTATATTTGAAAATTTTTGGTTTGTGTATAATATCACTTAATTTTAAATAATGTTTATTTATTTAATTCTTGATATATTTTTGTATAGATAATGTCAAATCTTACAAAACTTGAGTTTGTCGCTCTTGACGTTTCTGGCAAAAATTACTTATCTTGGATCCTTGATGCTGAGATCCATCTTGAAGCTATGAATCTTGGAAATACTATTAAGGAAGATAATCAAGCATCCCAGCAGGATCGCGCTAAAGCAATGATTTTTCTTCGCCATCATCTGCATGAAGAATTAAAAATTGAGTACCTTACAGTAAAGGATCCCTTGACCTTGTGGAATAATTTAAGGGAGAGATACGAGCACCAGAAGACAGTTATCCTCCCAAAAGCTCGCTATGATTGGATGCACCTGAGGTTGCAAGATTTTAAGAGTGTCAGTGACTATAACTCTGCACTCTTTAAAATCAGCTCACAATTAAAATTGTGTGGAGAAAAAGTCACTGATGTGGATTTGTTAGAAAAAACATATACCACATTTCATGCCTCAAATGTGCTCCTGCAGCAGCAATATCGAGAGCGTAATTTCACAAGATATTCTGAACTGATATCTTGTCTTCTAGTGGCTGAGCAAAACAACGAGCTATTAATGAAAAATCATCAATCTCGTCCAACGGGTTCTACACCATTTCCTGAAGCAAATGGAACCTCATTTCATGGTAATAAAGGAAACCGTGGTCGTGGACGTGGACGTGGTAGAAAAAATTATAGAGGTCAAGGGGAACGTACTCATAATTCTTACAAAAGAAATACCCCATACCACCAGAAGTGGAACCACACTGAGGCAAAACAAAATGAAAACAAAGGTTTACAGAATAAACCTACAAAGAACTATGAAGATAAATGTTACAGGTGTGGTATGAAAGGACATTGGTCGCATACCTGTCGTACGCCTAAACATCTGGTAGATCTATATCAAGCCTCCATAAAAGAAAATGGGATTGAAATGAATTTTGCTAATCACAATAATCCTGAAGATTCTCCAATTTTTCTTGATACTCTAAATGGAGAGGGTAGCACTCATCTTGATGTTTCTGATTTCTTTGTAGACTCTAACACAAATACTGATCTTCTGATTGGTGATGAATATGTCTACAACAATTAATATGTTTTCTTTATGTCTTAATTATAGTATGTTTACATTGTCAAATTTCATTGTATTTTGTTATTTTCTTTTTGATTAATGAAATTTTAATATATATTTTGTTTATATATAGAGGTATGGGTCATATTGATGGAATGATTAATTTCAAGATGATTGGTGAAGATTTGTGTCTAGCAGACAGTTGTACAACGCACACAATTCTTAGAGATAAGAAATATTTTCAATACTTGATATTAAACAAAGCTAGTGTCAATACAATATCAGGTTCATCAAACCTAATCGAAGGCTCTGGAAGAGCGAATATCATATTGCCAAAAGGAACAAAATTTTGTATTGATGATGCTTTGTATTCATCTAAATCTAGAAGAAATTTAATCAGTTTTAAGGATATTCGTCTAAATGGTTATCATGTTGAAACCACTAATGAAGGTAGTGATGAATATCTTTATATTACTTCAACAATTTCGGGCCAGAAGCTCATATTGGAAAAACTGCCTGCTTTCTCTTCCGGGTTGTATTATACAACAATAAGAACAATTGAATCACATGTTGTAATGCACCAGAAGTGCTCTAATCCAAAGATGTTTATGCTTTGGCATGATCGTCTTGGACATCCGGGAACAATTATGATGCGTCAAATAATTGAGAACTCTCATGGGCATCCCTTAAAGAACCAGAAGATTCTTTTACCAAGTGATTATCCTTGTGCTGCATGTTCTCAAGGTAAACTTGTTATCAAACCATCCCCTTCTAAGATAATTGTTGAATCTCTATCATTTTTACAAAGGATTCAAGGGGATATATGTGGGCCGATTCACCCTCCATGTGGGCCATTTAGATATTTTATGGTTTTAATAGATGCATCATCTAGGTGGTCACACGTTTGCTTGCTTTCTACTCGTAATGTTGCATTTGCTAGACTTCTTTCTCAAATAATTAGATTACAAGCACAATTTCCTGATTATCCAATTCAATCTATTCGGATGGATAATGCGGGTGAATTTACATCTCAAGCATTTTATGATTATTGCATGTCAATTGGAATTAATGTTGAACATCCTGTTGCTCATACTCATACTCAAAATGGTTTAGCTGAATCGTTTATTAAACGACTTCAGTTAATTGCTCGACCTTTGCTTATGAAAACAAAATTACCTGTTTCTGCTTGGGGACATGCAATATTACACGCTGCATCATTAGTTCGGATCAGACCAACAGCTTACCAAAAATATTCCCCTTTGCAACTTGCATTTGGTCAACCACCAAATATTTTTCATTTTCGTATTTTTGGTTGTGCTGTATATGTTCCAATTGCGCCACCTCAACGCACTAAGATGGGACCTCAACGTAGACTTGGAATTTATGTTGGTTTTGATTCTCCTTCTATCATTAGATATCTTGAGCCTTTAACTGGTGATGTTTTTAAAGCACGTTTTGAAGATTGTCATTTTGATGAAAACATATTCCCATCACTAGGGAAAGAAAAGTCGTTGCCAGAAGCACGACAAGAAATCACATGGAATAATTCGACGTTATCTCATTTTGATCCTCGTACAAATCAATGTGAACTAGAAGTTCAGAAGATCATTCATTTGCAGAGTATTGCAAATCAATTGCCAGATGCATTTACTGACAACAAGAAAATAATTAAGTCTCACATTCCAGCTGCTAATACTCCAGCGAAGATAGAAGTCCCTGTAGGACAATTAATTAATACAGCAGCAAATGAGTCTAAGGCGCGCCTGAAGCGTGAAAGACCTATTGGTGCAAAGGATAAGATTCCCCGGAAGAGAAAAGCACAAGGAAATGAAATCGGCGCTCCTGAAGAGGCCTTACCCACAAAACAGGCAACGAAAATTGATTCATCCAAACTTTCTGTACAAAATTCTCCTGGAAATGAATCTCCCGAAGAGGAACCTCTTGAAGAGGAATCTCCTGAAGAGTTACCTCCTGAAGAGGAACAGGTACCTGAAAATAATGAGATCTCAATAAATTATGTAAGTACAGGAGAAATATTGGATAGAAACAAAATTGTTGTCGACAACATATTTTCATTTAAAGTTGCATTTGACATTACCAGAAGTAATGATGATATTGAACCACAAACCGTCGAAGAATGTCGACGTAGAAATGATTGTCCAATGTGGAAGGAAGCAATTCAGGCAGAATTGAACTCACTAGCAAAACGTGAAGTATTTGGACCTGTAGTCCAAACACCTGAAGGTGTATCGCCTGTTGGATACAAGTGGGTATTTGTACGAAAACGAAATGAGAAAAATGAAATTGTGAGATACAAAGCAAGACTTGTTGCACAAGGTTTCCTGCAGAAACCTGGTATTGATTATGAAGAAACATATTCCCCTGTAGTGGATGCAATTACATTTAGATTTTTGATTAGCTTGGTAGTTACAGAAAGTTTGGATATGCGTTTAATGGATGTGGTTACAGCATATTTATATGGATCACTTGATAATGATATATACATGAAAATCCCTGAAGGATATAAAATGCCTGAAGCATATAATTCGAAATCCCGAAGTATTTATTCTATCAAGCTACAAAGATCTTTATATGGGTTAAAGCAATCCGGACGCATGTGGTACAATCGTCTTAGTGATTTTATGTAGATGATTTAAATCTTGTTGGGACTCCAGAAGAGCTCATAAAAACTGCCACATATTTAAAAAATGAGTTTGAGATGAAAGATCTTGGAAAGACAAAATTTTGCCTTGGTTTACAAATTGAACATTTTCCAAATGGAATTCTTGTTCATCAGTCAACATACACAGAAAAAGTCCTGAAGCACTTTTACATGGAGAAAGCTCATCCTTTGAGCACTCCAATGGTTGTTCGGTCACTTGATGTGAAAAAAGATCATTTTCGCCCTCGAGAAGATGACGAAGAAATTCTTGGTCCTGAAGTACCATATCTTAGTGCAATTGGTGCTTTGATGTATCTTGCAAATTGCACACGACCTGATATAGCATTTTCAGTTAATTTATTAGCAAGATACAGCTCTGCACCAACTCGAAGGCATTGGAATGGGGTCAAACATGTTCTACGTTATCTTCGTGGAACAACTGACATGGGATTATTTTATTCAAAAGGTTCAAATTCACAATTAATTGGATATGCAGATGCGGGTTTTCTTTCTGATCCGCATAAAGGTAGATCTCAAACAGGATATCTATTTACAAGTGGAAGTACTGCTATTTCATGGAGATCTGTCAAGCAAACACTTGTTGCTACTTCTTCAAATCACTCAGAGATTGTTGCAATTCATGAAGCAAGTCGGGAATGCATATGGCTAAGATCAATAATTCAACACATTCGAGAAAAGTGCGGTTTATCCACAATCAAAGATAGCCCGACAATATTATATGAAGATAATGCTGCTTGTATCACACAGATCAGAGGAGGATATATTAAGGGTGATAGAACCAAACACATTTCACCAAAGTTCTTTTATACACATGAGCTCCAGAAGAGTGGTGATATTGATGTTAAACAGATACGATCAAGTGACAATTTGGCAGATTTATTTACCAAAGCATTACCAACTGCAACATTTAAGAAGTTGGTGAATAACATTGGAATGCGCCGACTGAAGGATCTTTCATCATAAACAATTGAAGCTCTTCATGCTAATGAGGGGGAGTAAAATGATTATGCTGATTGTACTCTTTTTCCTTCGCTAAGGTTTTTCCCACTGGGTTTTCCTTTGCAAGGTTTTAATGAGGCAATCTTAAAGCATACGAAGGCACACAAGAATATTGTACTCTTTTTCCTTCGCCACAGGTTTTTTCCCACTGGGTTTTCCTTGGCAAGGTTTTAACGAGGCATATTTTTAGTGTATGGTCATCTAAGGGGGAGTGTTATGAATGCATTCATGCATTTGGTGGATGACCATTTAGTTCCATCTCTTGGAATTCTACACATTCATGTCATCTTTTAGAATTCCTATAACATCCATGTAATAAATTGATTAACCCTTTTGTTTCATATTCCCCATTTCATATTCCTTAACCTCCCATTATGATTTCGTGCCTATAAAAGGGAGTATTGAGTTGTATGTAAATCACACAATAATAGAGAAGAATAATACATTGTTCCTGAAGAACTAGTTTCATATATTGCAATCTTTTATCTTGTCTTGTTATTTTCTTTAATTTTACAACAGAAGAATCTTTTTTTTCTTTTTTTTTTCTTAATTTGAGAAAAATGTGTGCCCAAAGAATTGTATTTTAACTATCCAAATGAGAAGTGCTAGTAAACCAAACAAATAAACCCAAAAAAATTTCCAAACTGATGTGGCAAAGGTTTTTAAATTAAAAAAAAAAAATACAATTCTCTCTTCCTTATCTGCCACTCATGGTCTGCTACGTTCGTTTGGAAATTTTTCTGTGTTCATTTGTTTGGCTCTCTAGCACTTCTCCTATCAAATTTTGAGAGAAAAAAATGGCATTATGTCGTTAGTGATGTAATAAATGATGAATTAAAACTGTGGAAGAAAAGAGGTTCATTAATTTACTATACTAATCCAAGAAAAAAAAAATAGGGAAAAAAAAAAAAAAAAAAAGAGCCCGGTTAATTGGTATGACTAATCATGACTTTTAAAAGCTACATTTAACCAACTCTCAAGGGTTGTTACATTATTTCCCAATGTGAAGGGAATCAAAAGTGGTTCCCTATACTTTATTTTAATATAAATATTTATCTTTCTTCTCTCCTCTTTCAACTTTTTGTCTTTAATTGGGGATTGTGTTGAAATTTTGTGAAAAAAGTGAGGTTTAGTAGAGAACTTGTATTTTGTAAAGAAATATTATTTTAATGATATAGGAAAAGATAAGAGAAGCCAAAAAATAATTTTGTGCTCTAAACTTAGAAAAAAATAAAAAAGAAATTGCTACTAATACTCTTAGTAAAAAAAATCATAATCAACACCCATACCCTGCAATGCACCATGTAACTGCTTTTAACATGTTTTACGAAAGAATGTCCATTTTAAAGGAGATAAGGGTGTATCATTAATTGGGTGCATTTACTTTTTTCCCATTTTGAAAGGTCAAGATAAAAAATAAAACACGGGTGACAAACATGTTCTTTATTCGTCTTTCTTAAAAATTGCCACGGGATTTTTTTTTACAAATCTAAGGCATTGAATCCATCTAATGGCTCAGAATAAAACACCCAGTTTTTTAGTGGATGGCATATTCCTGAGGCTAAAAAAAATTTCCCTCCAAAGGCTTCGCTTTTTCCCTCTAAAAATAATTTCCCTCATAAGTGGGAAAGGGGAAAATGATCAGATCCCTTGCTTCTTCTTTTTTTCATCTCGTTCTCAAAAAAAAAACCACCAAAAAGCTTCGACATTTTGCAGATGTTTCGAACAGCAACCGGTATTTCTAAGGGAGAATCTGAGAAAAACTACCAAGCAGGATAGCACTATTGAACCATGGTATTTCTCTTTTGAGTAATTTGTCCATTTTTATTGTTTATTTGGATCTTTTAGTGGGTTTGCTATATGGGTTTGGGGTTGTTTTATTGCTATTTGTTATTTATTGTCTGTGTTTGGATCGTTCCTTTTTATTTTTGTTTTGTTTTGTTTTTAAAAGAGCACACTTTAATCTAAACCTAAGTGCATGTAAGAGCCGATTAAAAAAAAAAAAAAACCAAACTAAACCTAAACTTAAGAGCCAGTCAAGTCCTAATGTACGTGTATATATATATATATATATATCCTTGTATAAAGTAATGTCTTTTATTGACTTGTATAATTTTATTTTTTGTTTGTTGATGACAGAAATATAGTTTTATACCCAAAAAAATATGGATAGCATTACAGGTGATTCCCCTCAAAATATGAATACTCAAATGGATTGGACACCTCAACTTGATATGGAATTTAATACTCTGGAAGATGCATGAAAGCATTGGGAAAATTAAGGAAAGCAAATGGGGTTTGGAGTGAGAAAAAAATTTATAAATAACAGTAAGTTGAATGAAAAAGTAACATCTAGAGGATTTGTTTGTTGAAAGGAAGGTGTTCGGGGAGTAGACAAGCGGGATCATCTTTAAACTTGTCATCGAGATGAAATAAATACTAATTGTCATGCACGAATAAAAAGTAACTGCGATTCATAACCTATCAGTTGAGAATTTACTTGAAATAAAAACTAATTGTCATGCACTAGCTAGTTTCATTAAATTTCTACCGGTAAACTTATACAATTATACATTTGTTCATACTTGAATAGAATAATACATCTTATGACAAGTTAAGTGTTATCTTGTTTTTTAGGTAACTAATTAATGGATTCAATATATATATATATATATATATATATATATATATATAGGAAAGAGAAAAACTTTCAAGGACTGTGTAACAGTGATTAGGCTTGCAATAGATGACTAAACTCGCCAAAAAAAAAAAAAAAAATTGGAGACAAAGAAAATTAGGTAGTAATAAAGGCGCATGTAAAAAAAATAAAAGACAAAAAAAAGAAAAAAGCAATCATTTTGTTTATTGTCATAAACCCAATTTTTGTCATAGTTTGGTGGCATAGGAAATTTGTGTTTTCGATAAACCAAGGTAGAAATTCATCCTTCATAGCCATGTCTGTGGCATTTTGGAATTAAGCACAACAAATACGTACGTAGTTCATTTACCAAAAGGGAAAAGGGGTCGGTATAAATTATAATCTTTTTTGTAGAATTACTGTCATGTATAATCTTTTCTGTATTTCTGTCTCTTCCTCTGTATTATTTCATTGGTTTATATCCGCCTCTATTGCTACGATGTTTGAGGTGATCATTTTTCTTCTCAAGGAATAAAAAAGAAAAAAAAATAAATAAATAAAAAAAAAAATGGTGTGAAATGGCAACCCGATAAATGGAAGAAATTGAGTCGATCAGCAAATGTTTCAATTGGATACAAAAATCAAATGAAAAAAAAAATAATAATAATAATAATAATAAATAAAGAGAAGCAAAGAATCAAGTAAGAATGTCTAATTGATGGTCTTAATTAGAACAGTGAGCCTCCGAACCACTAACCCATTCTGTGCGTCCAAATACTCATGGTTTCGAAGTTGCAATGTACAGTCGCCCACCCAACAACGGAAATGATGGAGTTGGCGCACAAGCTAAGGGCCACCCCAAGCGGACTCTGTGACCTGCAGCACCTCCGCAGCCATCGCCCCAGGTCACCTCGCTTGCCACACCTCGCCAGACTGGCTTCGCCCGCGTCCAGCATGCCGCAGCCTCGCCAGCGACCCTCGAGCTCGCCGCGAATCTGCCTCGCCAGCGAGTCCACCTCGCCAGGGAGCCAACCTCGCCAGCGAGTCTGCCTCGCCAGTGAGCCAACCTCGCCAGCGAGCCCATCCCGCCAGGGAGCCCCCTGTCTCGCCTTCGCACCGAGCCCGCCACCTCGCCGCGATATCCAGACCTCGCCTCGCGACAAGAATGCCGCAGCCTCACCCCGCCTCACTGGCCTAGCACCTCGACCTCGCCTCGCTCCGGCGAACTCCCTCTAGAGACCGGGCGAGCCCAGGCCTCGCATGCCCAAGCTTCGCCGCACCAAATGCCTGGCCCTCGCCAGTGTCGCCTCGTCATCGCCGGTCGCGCCACGCCACCCCCGGCCTCGCGCCTCACCTCGCCGGCGACCTCATCTCAAGCGAGCCCGTCTCGCTGGGGACCCGCCTCGCAGCAACCTCACCCTCGCCGACCTCACCTCGCCTCATGCAGCAAACCAGCTCCCCGCGATCCCCGGCCTCGCCAGACCAGCGAATAGACGTCCCCCGCGAGTCCCGGCCTCGCTCCGGCGAACTCCCTCTAGAGACCGGGCGAGCCCAGGCCTCGCATGCCCAAGCTTCGCCGCACCAAATGCCTGGCCCTCGCCAGTGTCGCCTCGTCATCGCCGGTAGCGCCACGCCACCGCCGGCCTCGCGCCTCACCTCGCCGGCGACCTCATCTCAAGCGAGCCCGTCTCGCTGGGGACCCGCCTCGCAGCAACCTCACCCTCGCCGACCTCACCTCGCCTCATGCAGCAAACCAGCTCCCCGCGATCCCCGGCCTCGCCAGACCAGCGAATCGACGTCCGCCGCGAGTCCCGGCCTCGCATCGCCTCATCTGCGACCCAGGCCTCACTGGAGACCATCAGCCTCACACTCGCAGTTTGGCCTCGTCCCGCGCAAGAACCTCGACAAGCCCACGCATCGCTCGCCGGCGACCCAGCTCCCAAGCTTCGCCCGCAGAGCCTCGCCTCGCCGCAACTCGCCAGCGATATCCAGGTCTCGCTAACCCGCTACCACCTATCCCACCAGTGAACCTTCTGTTCCTCTAGCGGACCGCTGGTTTAGCTAGCGTCCCGCATGCGACTCCAACCCAAGTTCGCCGGACTGTAGGTCCCGCCAAACCCGACCTGAAGTTTGCCAAAATGAGATTCTCAACTTGGGGTTCGCCTCCATCGGACCTTGCACGACAGCTCGTCCAACCAGCTTCGGAGTCACGGTGACTTCGCCAAAAGGTTCGCCGATACCTGCAGCTCATTAGCTCTCGTCGGTCAAGTCACCGCCCCCAACAAAGGAAAACTAAGACAAGATAAGTCCATTTCCTTAACTTGGATTATTTTACTAATATTTCCGTGAAATATGGGAAAAGCATGATGGCTGGCTCTTCTCGTGACATTTAATAAACTCAAATTTACTATTGTGCCATAGTTATTGACATCTTCTCCAACCTTGGAGAAAAGGGTTCTTTTCTGAAAAATCCATGCAGATCCCTTCGCTCAGTTGCACCCCCTCAAGCGTGAGCTCTCCCAAACGAGTCTGAATGCTTCATGAGTGGCTTGCCAACCTCCCCCATGACGTCCGAGCCAGCGAACAGCGACCCCGTCAACCAACATTCCAAGATCGTTGCGCTTCGCCGGTGAACCAGCACTCTGGCCACGCCTTGCCCGCGAACTGGCACCTCGCGAGCCCAAGCTCGCCGTCGCCGGACCTCACGAGTCCAAGCTCGCCACTCCATGCCATCAAGGTCGCCTCAAGTCTCGCCTTCGTCGGCAAAACCCGGCTTTGCCAGCGAGCCCGCCTCGCCTCGCCAAACCTGGCACAGCCCGCGACCTCCATGTCGCGCCAGTCCGCTTCCTCCATGACTCGCAGACTCATGACCTCCACGGCCTAGCTGGACCTCCTTGAGCACGTGGACTTCATGCATTCTACAAGTCTCACCCGGCAGCTCGAGGTTTCACCAGCCCGGGAGGAGCGAGCTCGCAAAACCAGTTGGCCTATAATTTGGTTAACGGACCAGCGGGTCCGCGCCGTCGCTGGACCCACCTCGCCGGGTGGGTCCCGCCCTCACCGAATGGGTCTCGCCCCCACCGGATGGGTTTCGCCCTCGCCTATGGTCAAGTCGCTGGACCCACCTCGCAGGATGGGTCTCGCCCTCCAAGGGTGCGCGAACCTCGCGTCGCCGGACCCGCCTCGCCGGCCTCACCTAGCTTCATGCAGCGAACCAGCTCCCCACGAGACCCGGTCTCAACCCGCTCGTCTCGCCGCCTCGCCCAAGGTTCGCCTCCACTTAGCCTCACCAGAACCGGCGCTCAACCTCGATGCGCTGCGCCCACCTTGAACAAAATATGTCAACCCTCATTGTCGTTCTCTCTCATCATTGTGGTGGCGTGCGCCAGCGTGAGTAGCTGTGAAGGGGTCTTGAAGTGTGCCAAAGAACGCATGTACTCGAGTCAAGAGGACGTCACAATCATTACTGCATGTGAAAACACATGCGAAGCTAATTGTCGACAAGTTTCTGGAAGGAACAATGCTATTCCACTAGGATGGCCTTGATGTTTCTAATTTAGTGAACGAAAAAGACGCACTGCCCACCAAGTATCAGTATGTGAGGGATGAAGTAAGAAGGATACAGTAGAAGAAAGCTCAGGCATTCTACAGTGGTCGCCGGCTCCCAACTCAGGGTCGCCGACCCTCGCCAGCTCTTCTCCCCTATTCTCTGCGAACCTCCGAAGCCGCGACTCACCGCAAAAGTGGGAAGCGCGGCTGCCCTGTCCTCCAGTGGCGAACTCTACAGCAGCCTCCTCAGCTTTCTGAAATTGGCAGATACACCTGCAAGAGTCAGGTCATAAGCCTGGCCCTGGATATACCGGTAAGGCACAGGTGCTAGAAGGTTCACTTCGAACTGTCTTAATAATATCCGTTTACCTCTTTAAACTCATGGTTAAGTCACATCTAACGAAAGAAAGCCTCGCATAGCTGGGTTTTTTGCTCGTCTCATCTCTTGCAGGATAACAAAAAAAAAAAGGATGACACAGTCCGTCCGCTAGCTAGGCAACTAACGGACATGGGCCTTCCCGCAGTGCCACCTATGAGATAAGAACCCGTGTTACCGATTAGCATTCTTTGGTTTATTATCCTCATTTTTCTTTGTATTTATCTGCGTCAACAATTGTTGCTAAAGAATGTGTATATATTCGTGTATGCATAAATTCTAGTATATTGCTCGGGTAAGGAGAGCTCCCCACCTTATTGATTTCCGTAGTATATGACATTTCATTCGAAGAATAATCCAAAGAGCCCCAAGGGCTTGTGTGTTGTCACGATGTGCAGTAAACAGCTCGATCGCAGGTGGTCATTAACCCTCACCTTAGCGGTCTCTGGACTTGCATCCGTGCGATCACCCTTTCGTACCTCTCACAATTGCATATATGCGCGTATCAGACGCCCATTCAATGACTACCCCGGCCTATTACATAAGATGAGCTCACATGCCTTCTTTGTCTTATTCTCATTACTTCTAAAAATGATGGGTGCATGCCCTATAATTTTGCATATATACTATACCTTGATGGCAAATTCATGTGAATAGAGTGCCACGTTCATCTTTTGGCATACCCCATATAGTAGGATGCTTTGATAAAAAAAGGGGGTGTCTTTTGTCTGACATGCAATTCACATGCAGAGCTTTAAAATACTTGTGATGCCTAGTGACTCACGCACCTCCTACAGTGCATGAATAAAAGATATATATAT